>NW_024720555.1:2729673-2815383 GCF_018991925.1 Homarus americanus
GGCGGCCATGCTGAAGTTGGAACTGTCATCAACTTGCGTTATTATAAGCTTGTGATGACGGTCACTTTCCCCTTCCCTTTCCCCTCCTTCCCCTTCCTCTCCTTCCCTTCTTTCCCCTCCTTCCCTTCCTCTCCTTCCTTCTTTCCCCTCCTTCCCTCATCTCCTTCCCCTCATCTTCCTTCCCCTTCTTTCCCTCCTTCCCCTCATCTCCTTCCCCTTCTTTCCCACCTTCCCTCATCTCCTTCCCCCTTCTTTCCCTCCTTCCCTTCTTCCCCTCCTTCCTTCTTTCCCCTCCTTCCCCTCATCTCCTTTCCTTCCTTCCTTCCTTTACCCCCCCCCCCCCAGGCCTCACTCCTCCACCTCTCTTCCTTACCTTTCTCACGGACTGTGAATTAACGTCTCGTCTCCTCACTGAATCCCCCCACCACACACACACACACCTACCTACACCTATCTGCCTACACACACACCACACACACACACACATACGCACACACACACACACACACACACACACACACACACACACACACCTACCACCACACACACACACACACACACACATAATATAATTAGTGACGTCACAGTAAATGTATCTGTCGTCAGTCTTCATGAGTTAACAGTAAGATTTTTTTTTAGTGGTGACTCAACACCCAATACGATTCATTTTGATTTTGGGAACACATGAAGATTAAGCTCCCCTCTACTGCTTATTTCACCTGATGATTAAACATCCTAATGCTAACCTCTCGGCCTGGTGGTGTTTGGGGTTTAATCATCAGGTAAAATAAGCTTGGGTAAGATTGGGGTAATGTTAGTAATGTCCATTTTGTTATTAAGCTTATTTGTGGATGTGGGTGGTGATGGTGGTGGTGGTAGGTGGGAGAAGATGTTAAGGCTCAGTGGCCCGCTCCCTGGAGGTTGATGTGTACGTCGGGGCACACTCCACCCGCCAGTTCCGTGACCCAGATTTATAAAGAGTGAACCATATTCCTCACAGCCGCTCCCAGCTGCTGTAGTCGAGGTGAACTTAACGCTAGAGGAAGCATCACTGCTGTATGGAGGTCAGCAACACGTAGGTCCCATTACCATACTGATTACTGTCTTCAAAGGCGAACCCATTGAGATGAGTTGTGTGTGTTCGTTTGGGGGATCCTGGAGGCTGTTTGGAGGTTAAGTTAGATTAGTTTGTGTTAGGTTAGGATATGTTAGATAAAGTAAGGATACGTTAGGCTAGGATAAGTTACGTTAGATTAGGATAGGATACGTTAGGTAAGGTTAGGATATGTTAGATAAAGTAAGGATACGTTAGGTGTTAGGAAAAGTTACGTTAGATTAGGTTAAGTTACGTTAGATTAGGTTAGGTAACAATGACGACATGTAGGTACTGTATATATCATCTCTATGCAAGATTCCTCTTTCCATTCAGTGTGCAGTACGGTGTTACGTGACCAGAGGTAAGTATTGTTATATCAAGTGGGGTACAGTCGGAGCCTTGAGCAACCTGAGACTATAATTTACTGGGTGTAGTTACTGCTGCCGCTGGTACTGTTTTCTTAATGACAGCTCCTGCAGTAGTGTGTGGACATGGCTTATATAACGTGTGAACTTCTTTGGTAGTCATGTGTGTGTGTTAGTCGCTCACTTACTTTTTTTTTTTTTATTTACTGGGCACTCCCCTACATCCTTGTGTAAGGTGAAGCGTTTACAGCGCCCAACAGGGAAGCATGCTAAGTTCATGCTTACCTTTGTCTCATGAGTCAAGGGCGTAGAAACCTGAAGAGACAATGGTTTATGTCATCAAATTATTGGAAGCTCCAACAACTTGTCCCTGAACACGAATTCCCAACTTTCGACTTACAACAGGTACCTACTTTACTGCTAGGTGAACAGGGACTAATGGGGGCTAGGAAGTAAGTCCAAACAACTTCCACCGGCCCGGGAATCGAACCCGCGACATCTCGCTTGCGAGGCAAGAGCGGTACCGCTTCTACCACCGGTTCCCCGCTCACTTACTGTGTAAACCCTTATTCATACCAACATTGATCACCTCCACAGTTGTTTTTGTTTGTGTTCACTCAATTTTCTCTAACATTAGTTCAGTAAATTAGTCTGTTAGTTAGGTTAAGTTTTTTCTTAAGGTTCAGTAAGATAGTTTTTCTTAAGGTCAGAGGACAAGGTAGCGAGGTTCTGAGATGTATTTAGTGTTGTTGTTTTCCTTATGTTGCCGAGGGTTTATGGGTGGTTCGCGTTAACGGGGTACTTAACATGGCTCGTCCCCTCTCGCCGAATTTGCATTTTACTGAGAAAAAATGTAAAGCGGGCGGACATGGAGTGTCTCTCTTCAAGATACAGGAACATTATATATGATTTTACTGTATATATTTGAGTAGTTAAACAGGTCGTAATATACCTGTGTGTTGGTTAGGTTAAGTTAGTGAGCATGTTGGATTTTTCCCCCGTATGAAACGTTTACTACGGACGATGGCACTTGTAGGATGAACATTTACTACGGACGGTGGCACTTGTAGGATGAACATTTACTGCGGACGATGGCACTTGTAGGATGAACGTTTACTACGGACGGTGGCACTTGTAGGATGAACATTTACTGCGGACGATGGAACTTGTAGGATGAACGTTTACTACGGACGGTGGGACTTGAAGGATGAACATTTACTGCGGACGATGGCACTTGTAGGATGAACATTTACTACGGACGGTGGCACTTGAAGGATGAACATTTACTGCGGACGATGGCACTTGTAGGTGACGAACGTTTACTACGGACGGTGGCACTTGTAGATGTACATATGAACATTTACTGCGGACGATGGCACTTGTAGGATGAACGTTTACTACGGACGGTGGCACTTGTAGGATGAACATTTACTGCGGACGATGGCACTTGTAGGATGAATGTTTACTACGGACGGTGGCACTTGAAGGATGAACATTTACTGCGGACGATGGCACTTGTAGGATGAACGTTTACTACGGACGGTGGCACTTGTAGGATGAATGTTTACTACGGACGGTGGCACTTGAAGGATGAACATTTACTACGGACGGTGGCACTTGAAGGATGAACATTTACTGCGGACGATGGCACTTGTAGGATGAACGTTTACTACGGACGGTGGCACTTGTAGGATGAATGTTTACTACGGACGGTGGCACTTGAAGGATGAACATTTACTACGGACGGTGGCACTTGTAGGATGAATGTCTTACTACGGACGGTGGCACTTGAAGGATGAACATTTACTGCGGACGATGCACTTTGTAGGATGAACGTTTACTACGGACGGTGCACTTGTAGGATGAACGTTTACTATGACGGTGGCACTTGAAGGATGAACATTTACTACGGACTGCGGCACTGTAGGATGAACGTTTACTACGGACGGTGGCACTTGAAGGATGAACATTTACTACGGACGGTGGCACTTGAAGGATGAACATTTACTGCGGACGATGGCACTTGTAGAATGAACGTTTACTACGGACGTGGCACTTGTAGGATGAACGTTTACTATGGACGGTGGCACTTGAAGGATGAACATTACTACGGACGGCACTTGAAGGATGAACATTTACTGCGGACGATGGCACTTGTAGGATGAACATTTACTACGGACGATGGCACTTGTAGGATGAACGTTTACTACGGACGGTGGCACTTGAAGGATGAACATATACTACGGACGGTGGCACTTGTAGGATGAACCTTTTACGGACGGTGGCACTTGTAGGATGAACATTTACTACGGACGATGGCACTTGTAGGATGAACGTTTACTACGGACGGTGGCACTTGTAGGATGAACATATACTACGGACGGTGGCACTTGTAGGATGAACATTTACTACGGACGGTGGCACTTGTAGGATGAACATATACTATGGACGGTGGCACTTGTAGGATGAACGGTTACTACGGACGGTGGCACTTGTAGGATGAACATTTACTACGGACGATGGCACTTGTAGGATGAACATTTACTACGGACGGTGGCACTTGTAGGATGAACATATACCACGGAGGGCACTTGTAGGATGAACGTTTACTACGACGGCACTTGTAGGATGAACATTTACTATGGACGGTGGCACTTGTAGGTGAACATTTACTAGGACGGTGGCACTTGAAGGATGAACATTTACTATGGACGGTGGCACTTGTAGGATGAACGTTTACTACGGACGGTAGTAATTTGAAGGATGAACGTTTACTACGGACGGTGGCACTTGTAGGATGAACATTTACTACGGACGGTGGCACTTGTAGGATGAACATTTACTACGGACGGTGGCACTTGAAGGATGAACATTTACTACGGACGGTGGCACTTGTAGATGAACGTTTACTACGGACGGCACTTGTAGGATGAACGTTTACTACGACGGTGGCGCTTGTAGGATGAACATATACTACGGACGGTGGCACTTAGGATGAACATTTACTACGGACGGTGGCACTTGTAGGATGAACATATACTACGGACGGCGGCACTTAGATGAACATTACTACGACGGTGGCACTTGTAGGATGAACGTTTACTACGGACGATGGCACTTGTAGGATGAACATTACTACGATTTGCGGCACTTGTAGGATGAACATTTACTACGGACGATGGCACTTGTAGGATGAACATTACTACGGACGGTGGCACTTGTAGGATGAACATTACGGACGGTGGCACTTGTAGGATGAACATTTACTACGGACGATGGCACTTGTAGGATGAACATTTACTACGACGGTGGCACTTGGAGGATGAACATTTACACGGACGGTGGCACTTGTAGGATGAACATTACTACGACGGTGGCACTTGTAGGATGAACGTTACTACGGACGGTGGCATTGTAGATGAACGTTTACGGACGGTGCAGTTTAGGATGACATTTACCACGACGGTGGCACTTAGGATGACCATTTACTACGGACGGTGGCACTTGTAGGATGACTATTTACTACGGACGGTGGCACTTGTAGGATGAACCATTTACTACGGACGGTGGCACTTGTAGGATGAACGTTTACTACGGACGGTGGCACTTGTGGGATGAACATATACTACGGACGGTGGCACTTGTAGGATGAACATATACCACGGACGGTGGCACTGTAGGATGAACATTACTACGGACGGTGGCACTTGAGATGAACGTTTACTGCGGACGGTGCACTTGAAGGATGAACATTACTACGGACGGTGGCACTTGTAGGATGAACTTTACTATGACGGTGCACTTGAAGGATGAACATTTACTACGGTGGCACTTGAGGATGACATTTATCGACGATGGCACTTAGATGAACGTTTACTACGGACGGTGGCACTTGTAGGATGAACGTTTACTATGGGACGGTGGCATTGAAGGATGAACATTTACTACGACGGTGGCACTTGAAGGATGAACATTTACTGCGGACGATGGCGCACTTGTAGGATGAACATTTACTACGGACGGTGCACTTGTAGGATGAACATTTACTACGGACGGTGGCACTGAGGATGAACATTTACTACGGACGGTGGCACTTGTAGGATGACCATTTACTCACGGACGGTGGCACTTGTGGGATGAACATTTACTCCGGACGGTGGCACTTGTAGGATGAACATTTACTAGGACGGTGGCACTTGAGGATGACCATTACTACGGACGGTGGCACTTGTAGGATGAACATTTACTACGGACGGTGGCACTTGAGGATGACCATTTACTACGGACGGTGGCACTTGTAGGATGACTTTTACTACGGACGGTGGCACTTGTAGGATGACCATTTATACGGACGGTGGCACTTGTAGGATGACCATTTACTACGGACGGTGGCACTTGTAGGATGAACATTTACTACGGACGGTGGCGCGCCGGATGACCATTTACTACGGACGGTGGCACTGTAGGATGAACATTTACTACGGACGGTGGCACTTGTCGGATGACCATTTACTACGGACGGTGGCACTTGTAGGATGAACATTTACTACGGACGGTGGCACTTGTAGGATGAACGTTTACTACGGACGGTGCTTGTAGGATGACCATTTACTACGAACGGTGGCACTTGTAGGATGACCATTTACGGACGGTGGCGCGGATGACCATTTACTACGGACGGTGGCCCTTGGGATGAACATTTACTACGGACGGTGGCACTGCAGGATGACCATTTACTACGGACGGTGGCACTTGTAGGATGACCATTTACTACGGACGGTGGCACTTGTAGGATGACCATTTACTACGGACGGTGGCACTTGTAGGATGAACATTTACTACGGACGGTGGCACTTGTAGGATGAACATTTACTACGGACGGTGGCGCTGTAGGATGACCATTTACTACGGACGGTGGCACTTGAAGGATGAACATTACTACGGACGGTGGCACTTGTGGGATATTTCCGGACGGTGGCACTTGTAGGATGACCATTTACTACGGACGGTGGCACTTGTAGGATGAACATTTACTACGGACGGTGGCACTTGTAGGATGACCATTTACTACGGACGGTGGCACTTGTAGGATGAACATTTACTACGGACGGTGGCACTTGGGATGAACATTTACTACGGACGGTGGCACTTGTAGGATGAACATTTACTACGGACGGTGGCACTTGGGATGAACATTTACTGGTTGGTGGCACTTGAAGGATGAACATTTACCGGACGGTGGCACAAGGATGACCATTTACTACGGACGGTGGCACTTGTAGGATGACCATTTACTACGGACGGTGGCACTTGTAGGATGACCATTACGGATGGCGCGGGATGACCATTTACTACGGACGGTGGCACTTGTAGGATGACCATTTACTACGGACGGTGGCACTTGTAGGATGACCTTTCACGGACGGTGGCATTGTAGGATGACCATTACTACGGACGGTGGCACTTGTAGGATGAACATTTACTACGGACGGTGGCATAAGGATGACCATTTACTACGGACGGTGGCACTTGTAGGATGACCATTTACTACGGACGGTGGCATGTAGGATGACCATTACTACGGACGGTGGCCTTCAGGATGACCATTTACTACGGACGGTGGCACTTGTAGGATGACCATTTACTACGGACGGGTGCACTTGAAGGATAAACATTTACTACGGACGGTGGCACTTCAGGGTTGACCATTTACTACGGACGGTGGCACTTGTAGGATGACCATTTACTACGGACGGTGGCACTTGGGATGACCATTTACTACGGACGTGCGCGAGGATAAACATTTACTACGGACGGTGGCACTTCAGGGTTGACCATTTACTACGGACGGTGGCATGTAGGATGACCATTTTACGGACGGTGCTTGTAGGATGACCATTTACTACGGACGGTGGCCTGAAGGATAAACATTTACTACGGACGGTGGCACCAGGATGACATTTACTACGGACGGTGGCATGTAGGATGACCATTACTACGGACGGTGCTTGTAGGATGACCATTTACTACGGACGGTGGCACTTGTAGGATGAACATTTACTACGGACGGTGGCACTTGTAGGATGACCATTTACGGACGGTGGCACTTGTAGGATGACCATTTACTACGGACGGTGGCACTTGTAGGATGACATTTACTACGGACGGTGCGTTGGGATGACCATTACTACGGACGGTGGCACTTGTAGGATGAACATTTACTACGGACGGTGGCACTTGAGGATGACCATACTCGGACGGTGGCAATAGGATGACCATTTACTACGGACGGTGGCACTTGTAGGATGACCATTTACTACGGACGGTGGCACTTGTAGGATGACCATTTACTACGGACGGTGGCACGTAGGATGACCATTTACTAGGACGGTGGCCGAAGGATGACCATTTACTACGGACGGTGGCACTTGTAGGATGACCATTTACTACGGACGGTGGCGCCTTGGGATGACCATTTACTACGGACGGTGGCACTTGTAGGATGACCATTTACTGGACGGTGGCACTTGTAGGATGACCATTTACTACGGACGGTGGCATGAAGATAAACTTACACGGTGCATAAGGATGACCATTACTACGGACGGTGGCCCTTAGGATGACCATTACTACGGACGGTGGCGCTCCAGGATGACCATTTACAGACGGTGGCACTTGTAGGATGAACATTTACTACGGACGGTGGCACTTGTAGGATGACCATTTACTACGGACGGTGGCACTTGTGGGATGAACATTTACTACGGACGTGGCATGGGATGACCATTTACCGACGGTGGCACTTGTGGATGACCATTTACTACGGACGGTGGCACTTGTAGGATGACCATTTACGGACGGTGGCACTTGTAGGATGAACATTTACGGACGGTGGCACTTGTAGGATGAACATTTACTACGGACGGTGGCACTTGTAGGATGACCATTTACTACGGACGGTGGCACCTGGCAGGATGAACATTTACTCGGACGGTGGCACTTAGGATGACCATTTACTACGGACGGTGGCGCAGGATGACCATTTACTACGGACGGTGGCACGTAGGATGAACATTTACTACGGACGGTGGCACTTGTAGGACATTTACTACGGACGGTGGCACTTGTAGGATGACCATTTACTACGGACGGTGGCACTTGTAGGATGACCATTTACTACGGACGGTGGCGCTGCAGGATGAACATTTACTACGGACGGTGGCGCCATGGGATGACCATTTACTACGGACGGTGCGCAGTAGGATGACCATTTCTACGGACTGGCACTTGTAGGGATGACCATTTACTACGGACGGTGGCACTTGTGGGATGACCATTTACCACGGACGGTGGCACTTGTAGGATGACCATTTACTACGGACGGTGGCACTTGTAGGATGAACATTTACGGACGGTGGCACTTGTGGGATGAACATTTACTACGGACGGTGGCACTTGTGGGATGATGACCATTTACTACGGACGGTGGCATGTAGGATGAACATTTACACGGACGGTGGCATGGAGGATGACCATTTACTACGGACGGTGGCAGCAAGTAGGATGACCATTTACTACGGACGGTGGCACTTGTAGGATGAACATTACACGGACGGTGGCACTTGTGGAGGATGACCATTTACTACGGACGGTGGCACTTGTAGGATGACCATTTACTACGGACGGTGGCACTTGGGATGACCATTTACTCGGACGGTGGCACTTGTAGGATGACCATTTACTGGACGGTGGCACTTGGGACTATTTACTACGGACGGTGGCACTTGTGGATGACCATTTACTGCGGTGGCACTTGAGGATGAACATTACTACGGACGGTGGCATGTTGTACACGGACGGTGGCAGCAGGATGACCATTTCACGGACGGTGGCACTTGGAGGATGACCATTACTACGGACGGTGGCACTTGTAGGATGAACATTTACGGACGGTGGCACTTGTAGGATGACCATTTACTACGGACGGTGGCATGGGATGACCATTTTACTCTGGACGGTGGCGCAGGATGACCATTTACTACGGACGGTGGCACTTGTGGGATGACACTACGGACGGTGGCACTTGTAGGATGACCATTTACTGACGGTGGCACTTGTAGGATGACCATTTACTACGGGACGGTGGCACTTGTAGGATGAACATTTACTACGGACGGTAGCATGAGGATGACCATTTACTACGGACGGTGGCACTTTAGGATGAACATTTACTACGGACGGTGGCATGGGATGACCATTTACCGGACGGTGGCCTAGGATGAACATTTACTACGGACGGTGGCACTTGTAGGATGAACATTTACTACGGACGGTGGCCCTTGGGATGACCATTTACTACGGACGGTGGCACCTTAGGATGATACCATTACTACGGACGGTGGCACTTGTAGGATGACCATTTACTACGGACGGTGGCACTTGTAGGATGAACATTTACTACGGACGTGGCACTTGTAGGATGACCATTTACGGACGGTGGCACTTGTGGATGACCATTTACTACGGACGGTGGCACTTGTAGGATGACCATTACTCGGACGGTGGCATGGGATGAACATTACTACGGAGTGGCACTTGGATGACATTCGAGGTGGCACTTGAGGATGACCATTTACTACGGACGGTGGCATGTAGGATAGAACATTTACTCGGACGGTGGCACTTGTAGGATGACTCTTTACTACGGACGGTGGCACTTGTAGGATGATGACTATTTTCGGACGGGTGGCACTTGTAGGATGAACATTTACTACGGACGGTGGCACTTGTAGGATGACCATTTACTACGGACGGTGGCACTTGTAGGATGACCATTTACTACGGACGGTGGCATATAGGATGAACATTTACTACGGACGGTGGCACTTGTAGGATGAACATTTACCTCTGAACGAATGCCAAGGATAAACATTTACGACCGGTGGCACTTGTAGGATGAACATTTACTACGGACGGTGGCACTTGTAGGATGACCATTTACTACGGACGGTGGCACTTGGTAGGATGACCATTTACTACGGACGGTGGCACGTAGGATGAACATTTACTACGGACGGTGGCACTTGTAGGATGACCATTTACTACGGACGGTGGCACTTGAAGGATAAACATTTTACTCGGACGGTGGCACTTGTGGGATGAACGTTTACCGGACGGTGGCACTTGTAGGATGAACATTTACTACGGACGGTGGCACTTGTAGGATGACCATTACTACGGACGGTGGCACTTGTAGGATGAACATTTACTACGGACGGTGGCACCTTGGGATGACCATTTACTACGGACGGTGGCATGAAGGATAAACATTTACTACGGACGGTGGCACTTGTGGGATGAACATTTACTACGGACGGTGGCACTTGTAGGATGAACATTTACTACGGACGGTGGCGCAGTGGGATGACCATTTACTACGGACGGTGGCGCGAAGGATAAACATTTACTACGGACGGTGGCACTTGTAGGATGACCATTTACTACGGACGGTGGCGCGGAAGGATAAACATTTACTACGGACGGTGGCACTTGGGATGAACATTTACTATGACGGTGGCAGTAGGATGACCATTACTACGGACGGTGGCATAGTAGGATGACCATTTACTACGGACGGTGGCACGTAGGATGAACATTTACTACGGACGGTGGCACTTGTAGGATGACCATTTACTACGGACGGTGGCACCAGGATAAACATTCTGGACGGTGGCACTTGGGGATGAACGTTTCACTCGGACGGTGGCACTTGGGGATGAACATTTACTCGGACGGTGGCCTTGGGATGACCATTTACTACGGACGGTGGCATTGGGATGAACATTTACTACGGACGGTGGCACTTGTAGGATGACATTTACTACGGACGGTGTCGCCGGGGATAAACATTTACTCGGACGGTGGCACTTGTAGGATGAACATTTTTCACGGACGGTGGCACCTAAAGGATAAACATTTACTACGGACGGTGGCACTTGTAGGATGAACATTTACTGGACGGTGCCGTAGGATGAACATTTACTACGGACGTGGCGCGAGATGACATTTACTACGGACGGATGCCATTACGGATGAACGATGACCTCAGGACGGTGGCAGGGATATTTACTACGGACGGTGGCACCAAGGATGAACATTTACTACGGACGGTGGCACCTGATAGGATAAACATTACATCAGGCAGATAATACTTCTGGAAAGATCTTCACACGGACGCTAAACATCTTAACAGAGCCTCACTAGTTTTACATAATATGATTGAGACAAAAATATAAGATAATAATACAATACAAATATTAACATACAATGACATAATACAATACAAATATAATACATAACAAATGATACATAATACAATGATAAATAATACAATACAAATGATACATAATACAATACAAATGATACATAATACAATACAAATGATACATAATACAATACAAATGATACATCATAGTATAATACAATACAATGATATAATACAATAATACAAATGATACATAATACAATACAAATGATACATAATACAATACAAATGATATACATTATAAGATATAATTACTACATACAAATGATACATAATACAATACAAATGATACATAATACAATACAAATGATACATAATACAATACAAATGATACAATACTAATAAATAAAATAATACAATACAAATTATACATAATTAAAATGTACATAATACAATACAAATGATACATAATACAATACAAAATGATACATAATACAATACAATACATAAAAACAATACAAATGATACATAATACAATACAAATGATACATAATACAATACAAATGATACATAATACAATACAAATTATGCATAATACAATACAAATGATACATAAAACAATACAAATGATACATAATACAATACAAATTACATAATAAATACAAAATGATACAATACAAATGATACATAATACAATACAAATAAATACTCAATACAATACATAAATACAATAATTATACATATTACACAATAAATACATAATACAATACAAATGATACATAATATCTAAATGATACATAATACATACAAATTGATACATAATACAATACAAATGATACATAATACAATACAAATGATACATAATACAATACAAATGATTCATACAACAATTACATATTACAATAAATATAAATAATACATAATCATACAAATAATACATCAATACAATGATACATAATACAATACAGATAAATACAATAATGATACATAATACAATACAAATTATGCATAATACAATACAAATGATACATAATAATACAAATGATTACAATAGATATTATTATTACAAATGATACATAATACAATACAAAATACTTAATACAAATACAAATTACATAATTATTAAATACAAATGATATATAATAATACAATTGATACATAAAAATACAAATGATACAATACAATACAAATGATACATAATACAATACAAATATACATAATAAAAATTACTATAATACAATTCATAATACAATACAATGATACATAAAACAATACAATGATACATAATACAATACAAATGATACATAATAATACAAATGATACATAATACAATACAAATGATACATAATACAATACAAATGATACATAATACAATACAAATGATATAATACAATAAATAAATACATATGATCTAAATAATACAATATATATAATACAATACAAATGATATATATACTATAATCTAATAATACCAAATGATACATAATATCTAAATTACATAATACAATACAAATGATATAATACAATACAAATGATACATAATACAATACAAATATGTAATACCAATAATCAAATTATAATACAAATGATACATAATACAATAAATCAAGATGATAATACTAAAATACCAATGATATATAAATACAATACAAATTGCATAATATAATACAAATGATACATAATACAATACAAATGATACAATACATACAAATGATACATAATACAATACAAATGATACATAATACAATACAAATGATACATAATACAATACAAATGATACATAATACAATACAAATGATACATAATACAATACAAATGATACATAAAACAATACAAATGATACATAATACAATACAAATGATACATAATACAATACAAATGATACATAATACAATACAAATTATACATAATACAATACAAATGATACATAAAACAATACAAATGATACATAATACAATACAAATGATATAATATTAAATTACATAATACAATACAAATTATCATAATACAATACAAATGATACATAAAACAATACAAATGACATAATACAATACAAATGATACATAATACAATACAAGATACATAAAAAATACAATTGATACATAAAACAATACAAAATGATACATATTATACAAATATATTATAAATATCATAATACAATACAAATGATACATAATACAATACAAATGATACATAATACAATACAAATTATGCATAATACAATACAAATGATACATAATACAATACAAATGATACATAAAACAATACAAATGATACATAAAAACAATACAGACAATTATACAATACAATATACATAATAAATATACTAATACAATACAAATGATACATAATACAATACAAAATTCATAAAAACAATACAACAAATTACATAATACAATAACAACTAATACATAATACAATACAAATGATACATAATACAATACATATAATACATAATACAATACAAATGATACATAAAACCAAAAACAAAGTACATATACAAAACAAATAATACATAAAAAAATATATAATATACATAAAAAATACAATTGATACATAATACAAAACAAATGATACATAATACAATACAAATGATACATAATACTTTAAATGAACGAAACTTTGAGAGAACTTGGGTGTCAGAAGGTAATGGTTAGGCAGCCAATGCGTGACATATGTCGTATTGTTATGAATTGTACCGCTCTTGTTACGTGTTGGCAAATTACTGATATATGCATTTTTGATAAGTGTGTCTCTGTGTGTCTGTGTGTGTGTGTTGTGTTGTGTGTGTGTGTGTGTGTGTGTGTCTGTGTGTGTGTGTGTTGTGTTGTGTTGTTTGTGTGTGGGAGGGTTCAGGGGCTGAGGTTTAGGTTAAAGTTCAGGGTCTGATGTCAAGGCTCAGGGGCTGGGTTCAGATAATTTTATGTGGTTCTTTCATTGGGGGGTGTACATCTTATTGTTTCTCTTAATCATCATGGTGTTTGTTAATGCCCTAACTACCAAAGTCACTCGGGTGTGTTGTAAGATACTTAAGACTCAGTGAATTGTGCTTAATAACACTGGTAGCTGCAGACTTAATTCTAGCATCATTGTATTACTCACTGTTACAACACCCGGGTATTATTGTATTACCTTCACTGTTACAACACCCGGGTATTATTGTATTACCTTCACTGTTACAACACCCGGGTATTATTGTATTATCTTCACTGTTACAACACCCGGTATATTGTATTACCTTACTGTTACAACACCCGGGTATTATTGTACATTTCTACTGTTACAACACCCGGTATTATTGTATTACCTTCACTGTTACAACACCCGGTATATTATTATCTTCACTGTTACAAAACCGGTATTATTGTACACTTCACTGTTACAAACACCCGGCATATTTGTATTACCTTCACTGTTACAACACCCGTATTATTGTATTACTTCACTGTTACAACACCCGGGTATTATTGTATTACCTTCACTGTTACAACACCCGGTATTATTGTATTACCTTCACTGTTAAACACCCGGTATTATTGTATTACCTTCACTGTTACAAACACCCGGGTATTATTGTATTACCTTCACTGTACAACACCCGGCATATTGTATTACCTTCACTGTTACAACACCCGGTATTATTGTATTATCTTCACTGTTACAACACCCGGCATATTATTACCTTCACTGTTACAACACCCGTATTATTGTATTACCTTCACTGTTACAACACCCGGGTACATTGTATTACCTTCACTGTTACAACACCCGGGTATTATTGTATTACTCACTGTTACAAAACCGGGTATTATTGTATTATCTTCACTGTTACAACACCCGGTATTATTGTATTACCTTCACTGTTACAACACCCGGGTATTATTGTATTACCTTCACTGTTACAACACCCGGTATTATTGTATTACCTTCACTGTTACAACCCGGTTATTATTGTATTACCTTCACTGTTACAACACCCGGGTATTATTGTATTACCTTCACTGTTACAACACCCGGGTATTATTGTATTACCTTCACTGTTACAACACCCGGGTATTATTGTATTACCTTCACTGTTACAACACCCGGTATTATTATATTATCCTCACTGTTTTAAATCCGTCTCCTGAGAACTGCCTGCAGCCCGATATCATCTACAGGTCAAGGTTGAGGCCAAGTCAGGCTAACGTGTGAAACAGCTGTGTATAACTTTCTCGCCAGCTATGAGCGTCACACACACCTCCACCATTTTTTTTTATCTTTGATCCATAGTGAGTGAGTGTGTTCATGACTGGGGGGGTTGGTTGTTACTCGATATAAGGTCACTTTAAGCTAAGCATCCATTGTTTTTTATGAACTTGAAGCTATCTCGTGCGTGTGTGTGTGTCAGAAGGTCAGCAGGGATCAATAGTATAACTTTATAAAGGCTCTGTCCGGCGTGAGTCTGCATCTCGCTCGAGGTTTGTGTTTACTCTTATTTATTGTTATAATTTTTAGGATATTATTGTTTGTTGTCGTCGCGGCGTAAACTATGACCGCAGAGTTTGGTCGTGTTTACACCAGGGAGGAATATATAACGTCTCGGGTTTTTATTTTCGCTTTGTTTTTCTTTTTTTTCTTTGATTTGGTCAGTTTGAGTTCATTTGTTAATCTACGTTAGTTTGTAAACATTGTGATCCTAGTTACTGTTTTTGTGGTGTGGCTTTGAGGTGGTAGGGGTGGTGGTGTGGCTCTGAGGTGGTAGGGGTGGTGTGTGGCGGTGTGGCTCTGAGGTGGTAGGGGGTGGCAGGTGGTGGTGTGTTAGGGCGTGGCGGTGTGGCTCTGAGGTGGCAGGTGGTGTGTTAGTGTGGTGGTGTGGCTCTGAGGGTGTAGGGGGTGCGGTGGTGTGTTAGGTGTGGTGGTGTGGCTTTGAGGTGGTAGGGGGTGGCAGGTGGTGGTGTGTTAGGGGTGTGTGGTGTGGCTCTGAGGTGGTAGGGGTGGCAGGTGGTGGTGTGTTAGGTGGTGGTGTGGCTTTGAGGTGGTAGGGGTGGCAGGTGGTGTGTTAGGGTGTGTGGTGTGGCTCTGAGGTGGTAGGTGGCAGGTGGTGTTAGTGTGGCGGTGTGGCTTTGAGGTGGTAGGGGTGGCAGGTGTGGTGTGTTAGGCGTGGCGGTGTGGCTCTGAGGTGGTAGGTGGTGGCAGGTGGTGGTGTTAGGGTGTGGTGGTGTGGCTCTGAGGTGTAGGGGTGGCAGGTGGTGGTGTGTTAGGGGTGTGGCGGTGTGGCTCTGAGGTGGTAGGGGTGGCAGGTGGTGTGTTAGGGGTGTGGTGGTGTGGCTCTGAGGTGGTAGGGGTGGCAGGTGGTGGTGTGTTAGGGTGTGGTGGTGTGGCTCTGAGGTGGTAGGGTGGTGGTGTGTTAGTGTGGCGGTGTGGCTCTGAGGTAGGGGTGGCAGGTGGTGTGTTAGGTGGGTGGTGTGGCTCTGAGGTGGTAGGTGGCAGGTGGTGGTGTGTTAGGGGTGGGTGGTGGCTCTGAGGTGTAGGGTGGCAGGTGGTGGTGTGTTAGGGCGTGGCGGTGTGGCTCTGAGGTGGTAGGTGGCAGGTGGTGGTGTTAGGGTGTGGTTGTGTGGCCCTGAGGTGGTAGGGGTGGCAGGTGGTGTGTTAGTGGCGGTGTGGCTCTGAGGTGGTAGGGGGTGGCAGGAGGAGGAGGGAGGTGGTGGTGTGGCGGTGTGGCTCTGAGGTAGTAGGGGTGGAGGTGGTGGTGTGTTAGGGGTGTGGCGGTGTGGCTCTGAGGTAGGGGTGGTGTGTGCGGTGTGGCTCTGAGGTGTAGGTGGCAGGTGGTGTGTTAGGGTGGGTGTGGCCTGAGGTAGTAGGGGTGGTGTGGCGGTGTGGCTCTGAGGTGAGGGGTGGCAGGTGGTGTGTTAGGGTGGCGGTGTGGCTCTGAGGTGGTAGGGGGTGGCAGGAGGAGGAGGTGGTGTGTGGCGGTGTGGCTCTGAGGTAGTAGTGGCGGTGGTGGTGGTGATATAACCACCTTCACTGGCGTTACATCACACCATCACCTGTCAGGATAGAGGAAGCCTGGATGATGGAGGAAGGGGGGAGGAGGAGGAGGGAAGAAGAGGAGAAGGAGAAGAAGAGGAGGAGAGGGAGGAAGAAGAGGAGGAGAGGGAGGAAGAAGAGGAGGAGGAAGAGAGGGAGGAGGAAGGAGAAGGAGGAGAGGGAGGGAGAGAGGAGGGAGGGAGGGAGGAAGAAGAGGAGGAGGGAGGGAGGGAGGGAGAGAGAAGAGGAGAATGAGGAAGAAGGGGAGGAGAGGGGGGAAGAAGAGGAGGAGGAGAGGGAGGAAGAAGAAGAGGAGGAGAGGGAGGTGTCTCATACGCTCGTGGTTTAAACACTAGGGAGTGTTGTTAAGCACACATACACAAGCCCATTTTCCAGTTAGTGAATGGATATGTTAGGAGAGTTTGGTGAACTAAAGTTGTGACGGCTCTTACACAACCTTGTTATTTCCAGAAACTAAAGGTGAGGGGCGCCAAGAAGTATGGAGACAACTTTACGAAACCCGGAAAAAAATTTGTATCTTTTGTTATATTCCGTGACAACTTTAGGGAACCCGGAAAAAAAATCGAGTGTGTAACCCGTGTTTATGATCCGCAACAACTTCAGGTATCCCATGGTATCTTGCTCGACACGCCTGCCAGCTGTGTTCCTCGATAAATAGCTCAGTATTTTTTGTTTTTATATATAAGTGTTAGTAGGTCAAGTAAGGAGGTATCAATGTGAGTGATATTAAACGGAATGATCCTTGTAAAAACTGGATAATATAGTTGAAAAACTAATGAATGTCCCGTAAACGTTCCTTCTACCTCATAAACGTTTCATCTACTTCATAAACGTTCCTTCTACCTCATAAACGTTCCTTCTACCTCATAAAAATTCCTTTACCTCATAAACGTTTCCTCTACCTCATAAACGTTCTTTCTACCTCATAAACGTTTCCTCTACCTCATAAACGTTTCCTCTACCTCATAAACGTTTCTTCTACCTCATAAACGTTTCCTCTACCTCATAAACGTTTCTTCTACCTCTTAAACGTTCCTTCTACCTCATAAACGTTCCTTCTACCTCATAAACGTTCCTTCTACCTCATAAACGTTCCTTCTACCTCATAAAAATTTCTTTACCTCATAAACGTTTCCTCTACCTCATAAACGTTCTTTCTACCTCATAAACGTTTCCTCTACCTCATAAACGTTTCCTCTACCTCATAAACGTTTCTTCTACCTCATAAACGTTTCCTCTACCTCATAAACGTTTCTTCTACCTCATAAACGTTTCCTCTACCTTGTATTAACTCATTTACGTCTTGGAGTATATATCACAAGAGTCTAGAACCAAACCCTGAAAGCTTCCTTCTGTGAAATATTATTTTATAACACTTAGTCAAGCTGGTTTGGTTATGTTAGTGGGGGTTAGATGTTACTGTTTTATTTGCACATCGTGTTGGTCCTCTTGTTTACGTGAGCTAACAAGATGTGTTTTCTCTGTACAGTTAAGAGGAGACTTGAGGGTGAGTGAGTGTCCTGGTGATGAACGCCTGGGCCATAATTTGGCAGGAAACAGTGTCGACAGGCACCATTAAGACGCCACAGTCCAGTATTGGTAAAACACACTCACCCTTGTGCTGGTGTTAACTGTTTATAACAAGACTTTTTTAATTTTGAGTTTTGTGTTCTTGAGCCTCTACTGTACTGCAAGGTACTGTGCTGTACCGTAAGGTACTGTGCCGTACTGTACTGTACTGTATTGTGCTGTACTGTGCCGCACTGTGCTGTAAGGTACTGTGCCGCACTGTACTGTGCTGTATTGTACTGTGCTATACTATACTATACTATACTGTGCTATACTATACTATACTATACTGTGCTGTACTGTACTGTACTGTAAAGTACTGTACTATACTGTGTTTTGTTGACAAGATTCACACACAACGAAACAAACATCAATTTGGGGAAGTTGTCGAGGTGAGTTTTGTGAAATGTGAAATGTGAAATTTTTGTGTTGTAAAAGGGAAAAATTTATTGAAAAAGCAGTTTCAAATTCAAATGTAAATTTCCTCCAATACATAGCACAAATAACTGTGCTCCTGCACAATGCCTTTTGGATCGTGTGCCAAATGGACTCACATTGAATAAAAAACAAACACTATAACAGTAAGCTTTGTTGAGCATATACGAGTTTTGGTGATTTTCTGAAAGAACAAGGTTCAGTGTTCCCGACCAGCTGGTGTGACGGTCAGAAATAGAGAAGTTTTGACCTTCTAGTGAGACTAACGCACAAAAGGGAAATAAATATTTCTTAATATTACATTGTTGATTACTCTTGTGTTTGGACTAGCTTACAGCGCAGTAAGAACATAAGAATGGAGGAAACTGCAGCGGGCCTATTGACCCATACTGGGCAGTCCCATTTACACCCAACCCCTATTGCTCATATATCCATCCAACATATGTTTGAAGCCATCCAGTATATTCGAGGTAATGATGATATTTGGTAACTTGTTCCACTCGTCCACTACTGTACTCTATTTCCAAACCAGTGTTTACCAATTTCGCCCCTAAATTTAAATTTGTCAAATTTAAAACCATTGTTACGAGTTCGCTCCTGGTTGGATAGTTTGAGTACCTTTGTATTTTCCCTTTGTTCAGCCCTGACTTCATTTATACACCTCTATCATATCGTCCCTCATTCTACTTCTCTTGTGGGAGTGCAATTTAAGATGCTTTAACCTGTCTCTGTACCCAAGGTTCCTAATGCCCGGGATTAGTCTTGTCATTCTCCTCTGAATTCTTTCCAAGGATTCTATATCCATTCTGTAATACGGTGACCAGAATTGAACTGCGTAATCCAAGTGATGTCTCACAAGCGCAAGATATAGTTTTAAGATGACCTCGCTAGTCTTGTAACTAACACTCCTTTGTATGAACCCAAGTACTTTATTAGCCTTGTTACGAGCAAATACACATTGTTTACTTGGCTTAAGATTCATACTTATCATTACTCCTAAATTTTTCTCGCAGTCGGATTTCTCAATAACATCGTTGTTCATCTGGTATCTGGTTTTCCTGTTTACATCTCCTATACTGAGTACTTTACATTTGTCCACATTGAATTTCATTTGCCATGTTTCAGACCATTCGAAAAATTTGTGTAGATCTTCCTGTAGTTTTGCGGAGTCCTCGCCAGATTTAATTACACGCCTTATTTTAGTGTCATCAGCAAATTTACTTAAGTTGCTGTCTATGCCGATATCTATGTCGTTTGTGTATATAATAAATAATAATGGTCCAAGTACTGAGCCTTGGGTAACTCCACTGGTGTGGAGTTCAGTTGTACATGTACTCGTATAACATCATCTTGAAGGACATGTTTTCTCTAGCGTCGTGAGCTTCACACACACAATGGGACGGTGTAGGCGGCGTGGCGTGGTGGTGTGTCGTTGTGAGTTGTGGGAGAGTTGTTTTATCAGTAGATTGTTGGGCTGTGTAGTGAGGATCAGGCGGGTGTATAAACTACCTGGGCCGGGCCGTGAGAATCATCAGCTGAGAACACTGGCTGGTGCTCCTCTCTCTCTCTCTCTCTCTCTCTCTCTCTCTCTCTCTCTCTCAGTCCATCCGCCTTAAGGATGACGTCAGTGGGTTATCTCTGTTATCCCCCAGATAAGGCGCGGCTCCCTCAGTGACGTCACCCCAGGATCCGTCCACCACCCGCCCCCTTCCCCTCCCTCACCCTTGACTGCCATGTTTTACACATATTGTGTAAGAGTATTTTTATTTTTTCTTTGTATTTGGATGTATGCATGTGTGTGTATGTATATGTATGTATGTATGTATGAATGTAATGTGAGTGTGGGGGTGAGTGTGTATTTATGTATATGTGTGTGTGTGTATGTATGTATGTATGCGAGTTTGTGTGAGTGTGTGCTTGCTTCGTAACATAAGAACATTTCGTAAGAGTGTGTATCATAACTAAACAGATCATGCAGGGGGGGGGCGGCATTTTGCATGACAGGTGTTGGCGTTATTATTATTTGTTATGGGAGTCTTGTAAGTGTGTGTTGGTGACCGTATGAGGTGAGCATTTCGTTATACATCTGTGATAGTTTCATAACAGGAGTGAACACTGTGTGAACATTGTGTAATTATTTGTACATTGTGCTGTTGTTCATCACCTTGACACATAACCTTACAGTATCTATGTTATTATTAAAGGTCCATACAGTGAATAATCCCGATAAAGTGAATAATTTCTAACACCTTAATAATTTGACATAGTTTCTAGGTTTAGGTTGGGTTAGGTTAGGTTAGGAGATTGGTGGCCGTGGGGCGCTACTGGTATATATGAGTCACCCTCGGTATCTGGATGACGCAGGCCAACTAGGAACACACGCGGATACTATCTTATGGGCTGAGTTGATGCACATGGGTGAACTTCTTTATATTCATGATGGGTGTGGACTCTGTGTGTGTGTGTGTGTGTGTGTGTGTGTGTGTGTGTGTGTGTGTGTGTGTGTGTGTGTGTGTGTGTAAGCAGGCCCGTACGCTCCATCATGCAGATAGGGCAGGCTGACCGGTATAAGCCTGACCGCTCAAACAGCCAGGGACATGTTATTCTCTCGCTGCGCGCACACACACACACACACATATGTTTGCAATCACTCAGACATACATGCACGCAGTCGTTCAAGCAGACAGGACACGTATGAGCGCGCTCACACTCACTCATACAGAGGCGTCCCCCCAGAGGCTGCACCAACACAAAACAGTTGCTGGCGAGGTGTGTGTGTGTGTGTGTCCGTCCATCCATCTTTTCTCCTTCCCCCTCCTTCTTTCTTACCCTCCCTCCTCCTTCCTGTTTGTGTCCGTCCGTCCTTCGCACTCCTTCCTTCCCCTTCCTCCTCCTTCTTCCCCTTCCCCTTCTTCCTCCTTCCCTTCTTCCTCCCCTTCCCCTTCCTCCTTCCCTCCTTCCTTCTTCCTTCCTTCCCCTTCTTCCTCCTTCTCCCCTCCCTCCTTCCCCCCATTCCTCCTCCTCCTCCTCGTTTTAATTCTCGAGATTCATGTCATTAGTCCAAAAAAAAAAAATTGTATTCATGAGTTAAATATTTTGGTGTGTGGCCTTCAATGTCTCGTTCTTCTACGTCTTGTCGTTGTTGTTCTTTTTGTTCATCTTTCTTGTGCTTCTTCTTATGTTCTTATACTTTTTCATGATCATCATCTTACAAACATTTTATCATTGATCTTCACTTTTTTTCTGGCGGTTTTACCACATTCCATGATACAACACACGCACACACACACACACACACACACACACACACACACATTTTGAGCTTGGGTTGAGTGCGAGGAGACTCTGTTGCAGTAGTTGGCAAATATTCTCTTTTTATATATTTTTTGTTTTGACTGAGTCGAGTTTGTTTGTTTGTTTTATTTTTTGGGTGTGTGTTTGTCTACCTGTCACCTGTGTGTGTGTTTGTTGTTGACGGGTTATAAGCGGCGGACAGTTGCTTGTGTAGATGTCAGGAGTAGGTGTGTGTGTGTGTGGAGGTCGCCATCACAGCCTCAGATCATTTGCCTGCGTGATGTCCACCTGCTTCTCTCCCTCCCTCCCTCCCCTTTCCTCCCCCCGCTGTCTGTACCTCCCTCCCCCCCCCCCTTCCTTCCTCAGCCACCTGTGCCTCACTCGGTGCCTGAGGATGGCGGGGAAGAGGGAAGGGTTGGAGTGAACACTTCTGCGGGAGAGGAATGTGCGGGTACTGACTGCATAACAAGAGGTGTTAAGGGGTGGGTGTTCAGGCCAATTCCACGTTCACGAGTAAAGTTCATTCGGATAAAACTTGAAAATTTACAGTAGATTAATCCCGGGAGTGACTCTTATATTATCAAAGGTTAGGTTAGGTTAGAGACTGATGTTTGTATGAAAATATAAATATATACCATGTGGGTGAGTCAGTTAGGTGATGCGGGCTGTAGAGTTAAACGAGTCGTGAAAAGTTATTTTAAACTGTCGTGTAATGTTTGATGTGTCGGCCATATAGTGTGAGACAAATTAGGTGATTAGTGTCGGTAGGTTAAGTTTTCTTTGTTTATCAGTTGTTAGGCCCTAATTTATTCATAAAAACATATTCTCTCTCTCTCTCTCTCTCTCTCTCTCTCTCTCTCTCTCTCTCTCTCTCTCTCTCTCTTCTTACTCCTTTCGCCTCCTCCTCGCACTTTACCTCCTCCCCTTCCTCCCTCCCTCCCTCCTCCCTCCCTCCTCCTCCTCCTCCTCCCCTCCCTCCCACCCACCCACCCACCCACCCACTCACCCACCCTTATTCTTTCCTCTTCTCTCACCCATTCATTCCCTCCTTCCCTCATTGAATTATCCACTTATTCGTTGTTATCATTCCTGGTGGTTACTTCTTTATTCCATTTGTATCCAGGTCATAGTCGCTTCTTCTTCTTCTTCGCCTTCTTCTTCTTTTTCTTCGCCTTCTTCTCCTTCTTCTTCTTCTTCTTCGTCTTCTTCTTCTTCTTGTTCTTCTTCTTCTTGTTCTTCTTCTCTGTAAGTTGTGTTTGTTTATTGAATCTTTCATCTTGAGGTTATGGATGTGTTCAATTGTTATTCATTATTTACATTCATTAAATCACTTTACTCATTATTCCTAGGTTAAATGATGGGTTGGTATTCATTATCATTCAGGTGGTCATTCATCTTATTCACGTCATTCATTTAAGTCATTCACCACGTGTTTTTTTTATTGATTTTATTCATTTAAATTATCCACTTGTATATAATTAATGTTATATGTGTTGATGAATGTTTATTATTCATATTATTATTCATTTCTTTAGTCAGAGTTAATTATTGGCTTTACATTTATTTTACTGTTAATTATTCTATCCATTCGTGTCGGAATTATTGACAACTCATTAACCAATTTATTGTCATACTAGCTAATTAACTAACTCGTTTATTCATTCTATGCCTCACTGGTGTTCATTCTATGCCTCACTGTTTACTCATTCTATGCCTCACTGGTGTTCATTCTATGCCTCAGTGGTGTTCATTCTATACCTCACTGTTGACTCATTGTATGCCTCAGTGTTTACTCATTCTATGCCTCACTGGTGTTCATTCTATACTTCACTGTTGACTCATTGTATGCCTCAGTGTTTACTCATTCTATGCCTCACTGGTGTTCATTCTATGCCTCACTGGTGTTCATTCTATACCTCACTGTTGACTCATTGTATGCCTCAGTGTTTACTCATTGTATGCCTCAGTGGTGTTCATTTCCTCGCCCTGGCTCACTCCACACAAGGCAGAATGAGTTACTCTCCTCCATACAGTCCTTCCCTTGTCTTAGGTCAGGAAGCTTCCACTTGTGCTCTAACTCTCGCAATTTTCTTGTGTGCGTTTGTTTGTGTGTAGTGGTTTGTGTGTTTGTTAGTGTGTATTGGTTTGTTTGTCTGTGTGTATTGGTTTGTGTGTTTGTTTGTGTATTGGTTTGTGTGTTTGTTTGTGTGTGTGTGTGTGTGTGTGTGTGTGTGTGTCTGCGCGTGGACACACACAGTTATACAGGTGATTTAAACAAGAGAGACAGACAACAAGGGAACACGTCAAGTATTGAGAGTTATAATGTTGTGATGCAGGCTTGACGGCCGCCTGTAAAGAAGTTAGATGGAAATTTGTTCTGTTTGGAGAGGAACAGAATTAGTGGCTCTCTCCTCGCTATATTGGGGAGGTGGGGAAGGGGAGATAGGAGGGGGAGATAGGGGAAGGGGGAGATAGGAGGGAAGGGGGAGATAGGAGGAGGGAGATAGGAGGGAGGGGGGAAGATAGGAGGGAAGGGGAGATAGGAGGGGAAGGGGAGATAGGAGGGGAGGGGGAGATAGGAGGTGAGAAAAAGGAAGCAGACGGGGAGAAGAGGAGGGGAGGACCGTTCTTGGGTGGGGTGGGGTGGAGTGGAGTGGGTCATGGTGGCAATGATCCTGAAACTACGACCCTAACCCAACCCAACCCAACCCAACCCAACCCAACCCATTCCACTGGAAAAAGTGTCCAGTTGTGGTCGGAATTCATTGGCTCACTACTTTATTCTCACACTTAACGAGAGGCGCTGATTGGTTGACAGTGTACACGATGAGTCTTCACGGTATTTAGCGTTAACCAAAATAAATTACCAACGATAATTAAGTTTATTAAAAGTTAGTTAGTTAGTTGTTAGGGAAGAGGGAGACGCTCTACTTGTTTATGATGTGAGTTAGTTTCTCAGGCTTTGTTAGGTTAGGTCAAGCGAGGTTAGGTTATAGGTCAAGATAGGCTAGGTTAGGTTAGGTCAAGCAAGGTTAGGTTATAGGTCAAGATAGACTAGGTTAGGTTAGGTCAAGCAAGGTTAGGTTATAGGTCAAGATAGGCTAGGTTAGGTTAGGTCAAGCAAGGTTAGGTTATATATGTTTGGTCAAGAATAGGCTGGGTTGGAGTTAGGTCAAGCGAGGTTGGGTTATATGTCAAGATAGGTTGATTAGGTCAAGCGAGGTTGGGTTAGCATAGGTCAAGATAGACTAGACTAGACTAGGTTGGAGTTAGGTCAAACAGAGTTAGGTTATATAAGGTCCAAGATAGGCTAGGATTAGGTTAGGTTAGGTCAAGCAAGGTTAGGTTATTGGTCAAGATAGGCTAGGTTAGGTTAGGTCAAGCGAGGTTAGGTTATAGGTCAAGATAGGCTAGGTTGTTAGGTCAAGCGATGTTAGGTAAGGTTATAGGTCAAGATAGACTAGGCTAGGTTAGGTTAAGCAAGGTTAGGTTAGGATGTTGACATTGACGTGTACTTGCAGTACTGTGAGGGGGTGACTTAGTAGAAATATAAATATAAAATAAATAAAATAAAGGTCACAGGGCGACAATTAGTTTCTTCAGCAGCTGGTGGTGACCTTGTAAAGTGGTGAAGGGAGAGCGGGGGGGGTATTACTGTTAATGGGCAATCAGTATGATCTCCCCTGCTCTCTCTTGTCTTTCTTTGTGGACTGTCCCTTTCCCTCCGTCCGTGGCCGTCATCTCCCAGTATTAACTCTTCTACACCAATTGGCGTAGAAGGTGGGGGGGGGGAGGTGAGTGGCTGGAGATGGAACTTAAAGTGATGCTGACGTTCCTGTGGGCGAGAGAACATTAATGAATAATAATGATAATGAAACATACCGTACAGAGAGGAACAATAATGGCTGAACACAACTTTATAATGTATTTAATATGTCGTGTGTTGTAGCTCAGGTGGTGGTACTGCCCCCGGTCTCCCACCCGAATATAATGAAGTAATGATAATGAACAGGATGTAGGTGGGGGAGGCTGTGGTGGCTGGCAGCTGGTGACAGGACCCGCAATTACTCCCGTTCGATTCCTGCTTATAGTTCTGTTATGGTTAAGATGAGAATAATTATATGTTGACGCCTTCTACAGGGGAACTTTATGGTACCAGTGGAAGTTTTTATCTTGCATCCCCAGCCACGTTGGGTAGAACAGGTAGACGGGTTGAACAGGTAGATGAGTAGAACAGGTAGATGGGTAGAACAGGTAGACGGGTAGAACAGGTAGATGGGTTGAACAGGTAGACGGGTTGAACAGGTAGACGGGTAGAACTGACTGAAGACTTAATGGCGTATATTTCTCTGTTGTAAACTTAATATATTGTTTCTTCTTTTTCAGGTATGTGGCCAAAACTACCCAGTGTTTACTCTTCACGCTGAGGGAGTAAGGTGAGCAGGGGGACAGGGTACAGTGAACCCTCTCTTTAACGGACTGTATGGAGAAGAAAGTCCGTTATATCAAGGGGGTATGTTAGATGTGAAACCTACCATCTAACGAGCTACTGAGATAAAAGTCCGTTATATCAAGTCTCCGTTAGTATGAAGAAACTCTCTCTCTCTCTCTCTCTCTCTCTCTCTCTCTCGTGCATGGCAGAAAGTAATACTGTTGAGGGTGTGACACTGCCCATGAGGTCCTCTCAGTTCAGTAGGTGGCCTTGGCTCAGGTGTATCGAACTGTCCTCCCTGACTCCTCCGCGACCGGGTGTGTGTGTTAGTGACGAGGTGGGTGTTGGGGTGGTGGTGTGGTAGTGGGTGGTGGTGTTGGTGGTGGTGGTTTTCGTGGCGGTGTGGGTGTGATGGTGGTGTAGGTTATAGTGATAGGGTGTGGTGATAGTGGTTGTGTTGCTGATGGTGCAGCATTAAACGGCCGTATAGTGTTGTGATGGTGAGGGTCATTACTCTGATGAACGATTGTGTTGTATTATTTATATACAGGACCGGCCATAACACTATGATGGAAAATAGTGAGAAGTGTGTGTGTGTGTGTGTGTGTGTGTGTGTGTAATAATAATAATAATAATAATAATAATAATAATAATAATAATAATAATTAACGGTTTATTGAAAAAGTTCTGCTGCCCGAAGGCTGAAAATATACATTGGACATAAATGACTTATTACATACATTGGTGGTTTAACAAAAGCCTTCATTAGAGAAAGGTAAAGGAACATACAGTGAACATTCAGATTAATGTAGGTGTTGAACAGCAAAAACGTAGTGTAGTAACTCCCTCCCAGATGGTGTTAGGAGGGACCTCACGTGATGTAGTAATTACCTCACAGATGGTGTTATGAGGGGCCTGACGTGGTGTAGTAATTCCCTCACAGATGGTGTTATGAGGGACCACGTGGTGTAGTAATTCTCTCACAGATGGTGTTATGTGGGGCCTCACATGGTGTAGTAATTCCCTCACAGATAGTGTTATGAAGGGCCTCACGTGGTGTTGTAATTCCGTCACAGATGGTGTTATGAGGGGCCTCACGTGGTGTAGTAATTCCCTCACAGATGGTGTTATGAGGGACTTGACGTGGTGTAGTAATTCCCTCACAGATGGTGTTATGAGGGGCCTGACATGGTGTAGTAATTCCCTCACAGATGGTGTTATATGAGTGAGGTGTGGTCCCAGGCCTTCCTATCGTAGACGGATTAACACATCGCTGGTTGTTGTTGGGTCTCACGGGCCGTTATCACTGGGTACCCGGGACCTCACTGTGTGAAGGTTAACTTGGGTACGACTGTTACTGTGTGTGCGTGCACCTGTATCAGCCCTAATTATAAAATCACTAACAATAATGTAATCCCATTCTTCTGAAGGTAATCCGTCACATCACACAATACAATAAGGTAATAATCCAATTTTAAATCTAGTTGGTTTGTTTACATTTATGGTGGATTATTGCATGTGAGGTCAGTGTTACCAACTCCCTACCACCATTCATTACTACTACCACTACTACCACCACCATTCGTTACTACTACCACCATTAATTGATACTACCACCATCATTCATTACTACTACCACCACCACCACTACTACTACCATTTATTATCACCCCCATTTATTACCACCCCCCACCTACCACTACCACCCCTCACCTACCACTACCACCACTCTTTACCATCGCCTACCACCAATACCACCTACCTCCTACCACTACCACCTGTCTTTACCAACCCCTACCACTACCACCATTCATTACTACCACCACTACCACCCACCTCCTACCACCTGTCTTTACCAACCACTACCACCATTCATTACTACCACCCACTGCTGTAGCCACTACCCACCACTACCAGTATCAGCAGATGATTGGTGGTGTGTCATGTGAAGGGGGGGGGGTGATGATGGCCCGGACGTTATTGATTATATTGACAAGTTTCGCTTTCATCCTGGACTTCGTCGTCTAACAGTCAGTCAGTCAGTCAGTCTGTTGGTGTTGTGATTGATCGGTCGGTCGGTAGGTAGGTTATTTTGTCGGTTAATCAATACATCAGTCAGTCGGTCACTCAGTCGCTCAGTCGATGTATTTACCTGAGAGTTTTAATTATTTGTGTGTTTTTGATAGTTGTGGTCGTACCCTCATGCTGGTCTATACCTTCTGTCGTGTGTGTTTGGCGGGCGTGTGTGTGTGAAATGGGGTAGCAAGTGCAGGTCAATGTATGTAAGGGCGTGTGTGCGTGTTTGGCAGCGTGTGTGTGTGTGTTAGCAGGCAGGTGTGTGTGTGTGTGTGTGTGTGTGTTTGGCAGGCAGGTGTGTGTGTGTGTGTTTGGCAGGCGAGTGTGTGTGTGTGTGTGTGTTTGGCAGGCGAGGTGTGTGTGTGTGTGTGGTTATTTTTTAGTAAGCGTGTGTATGTTTTTGGTAAGCGTGTGTGTGTGTTTGGTAGGCCTGTGTGTGTGTTTTTGGTAAGTGTGTGTGTGTGTTTGTGTTTGTTTGTTAGACGTGTGTGTATTTGTTTGGTAAGCGTGTGTGTTTTTAGTAGACACGTGTGTGTGGGTGGGATTGTCGGCAGGCTGCTGGCCGGGAAACATGATACATGTATGACACCACTTGGCGTAACTCCCGACCCTTGACGCCCTGTAGACGCTTCCTCCCCACAACAAGCTGCCGGGTTGGTCGTGTAACATTGTATTACAAACTGCCGGGTTGGTCATTAGCAACATTGTATTACAAGCTGCCGGGGTTGGTCGACAACATTGTATTACAAGCTGCCGGGTTGGTCGTGTAACATTGTATTTACAAGCTGCGGTCGTGTAACATTGTATTACAAGCTGCCGGGTTGGTCGTGTAACATTGTATTACAAGCTGCCGGGTTGGTCGTGTAACATTGTATTACAAGCTGCCGGGTTGATCGTGTAACATTGTATTACAAGCTGCCGGGTTGGTCGTGTAACATTAGTGTACAAGCTGCCGGGTTGGTCGTGTAACATTGTGGCCCACAGCTGCCGAGTTGGTCGTAACACATTGGCGCAAGCTGCCCGCGTTGGTCGTGTAACATTGTTAAGCTGCCAGGTTGGTCGTGTAACGTGTACAAGCTGCCAGATGGTCGTGTAACATTAATATAAACTGCCGGGTTGGTCGTGTTGCATTGGCACAAGCTGCCGGGTTGGTCGTGTAACATTGTACAAGCTGCCCGGATTGGTCGTGTAACATTGGCCTGAAGCTTGCCCGGGTTGGTCGTGTATTGTACAAAAGCTGCTGCCGGGTTGGTCGTGTAACATTAGCCTGGCTGCCGGGTTGGTCGTGTAACATTGTACAAGCTGCCGGGTTGGTCGTGCTAACATTGTACAAAGCTGCCGGGTTGGTCGATGTAACATTGGCCTGAAGCTGCCGGAGTTGGTCGTGTAACGTGTACAAGCTGCCGGGTTGGTCGTGTAACGTGTACAAAGCTGCCGGGTTGGTCGTGTAACATTGGCCTGAAAGCGCTGCCGGGTTGAGGTCGTGTAACATTGGCCGCAAGCTGCCGGGTTGGTCGTGTTACATTGTACAAGCTGCCGGGTTGGTCGTGTAACATTGTACAAGCTGCCGGGTTGGTCGTGTAACATTGTACAAGCTGCCGGGTTGGTCGTGTAACATTGTACAAGCTGCCGGGTTGGTCGTGTAACATTGTGTCTTTTCTTCCAAGTATCTGTAGCAAAAATGGCGGGAGAGAGAGGTGGAACTTTTTGATGATTCTGAGAAGAATGAGTGAACAGTATTGTGACCAGTGAGGGATTGAGTATTGTTCTCTGTTCAGAAAATTATCCCATTCAGTTTTTCACCGCCAGAGTCGCGATCCTGTACAATACTTGGTTCGAGTGTGTTAAATATGTTCAGACACTTTATTATTATTATTATTTACACACACACACACACACACACACACACGCACGCGCGCACTTACATTGGCATGTATTGCATGGGTTTGAGATTTAAAGTAATTTTCATACAGTTTAGTACAGTGCAGGGTACTTGTGAATTTGTTGAATTGGAATATCTACAGGAGAGCTTTTATTAATTTAGCAAAGTTGCACGCACACGCACACACACACACACACACACACACACACACACACACACACACACGCACACACGCACGCACCTGCACGCACACGCACACACACACACACACGCGCGCACCTGCACACACACACACACACACAGTAAAATATATCATAGTAAAACAAACTTGTGGCTATGCAGCAAGTTTGCGTCGCTACTGTCATGACGACCACAACACCAAGACGCCTGTTCCAAACAAAGCCCAAGCTTGCTGTTAGATATAGGTGTGCGCGTGTGTGTGTGTGTTCAAGTGTGGGCTATTCCCGATAACCACAAGTGGACTTGCAATGTCTGTCCACCTGGTTAATACAGTATGCTAGAGTATCTGGGTCAGGCTCACTCTCCGGGTAGTGGCCATCTCCTGCCTGGTGTAGTTAACGGTGGACGCCATTATACTCTAGTCTATGGTTGTCAGGACAGTTAAGTCTAAAGTCAACTCACTTGGCGCCTCAGTGAACCCTCCCCTCAGCACTAATTATGTTACGTGTGATAATTCATAGATTCCTGAAGTGTACCTCGGATCTATTCACTAGTATTGACTTTTTGTTGTGTGACTTTAATTTATACTCTCTCTCTCTCTCTCTCTCTCTCTCTCTCTCTCTCTCTCTCTCTCTCTCTCTCTCTCTCTCTCTCTCTGCTTTCGGATTCAATTGATAAATCTGGAATTCCATAGAGAGAGAAAGTGGGAAGGTAGAGAGGAGGAAGAGTGGTTTCGAGCTGGGAGGGAGGTAAGAGTTGTGGAAAGTGGCGAGGAAATGGAAAAGCGAGGTAATAGGATGAAGGAGGAGGAGGAGGGGGGTAGTGAGGGAGGAAAGAAGATACAGGAGAGGAGTAGTAGTGAGGGAGGAGGTGGGGATAGTGAGGGAGGGAGTGGAATAGTGAGGGAGGAGACGAGTACTGAGGAAGGAGAGTAAATATAGGAGAGGGGAATGATGGGAGGTAGGAGAAGGAGGAAAGATAATTAATTGTGTAGGATGTCTTGCTTATTATGTTAGGTATTTTTATCTCCTCGACTTGGAGAGAGGAAGTGGAGCGACAAAGTGTGTGTGTGTGTGTGTGTGTGTGTGTGTGTGTGTGTGTGTGTGTGTGTGTGTGTGTGTGTGTGTGTGTGTGTGTGTGTGTGTGTGTGTGTGTGTGTGTGTGTGTGTGTGTGTGTGTGTCCTCCCGCAGAAACAGAGATATAAGGACCACTCTAAAACTCTTCTCAAGTGCTGTAATATACAACCAAATTCAGTGGAGCAACCAGCCTCAGACCGTTCCTTATGGCGCTCAGCATGCCATAGAGGAGCGGAAACACTCGAGACCTCACTGAACCATAAGAGAGCTACTAAACGAGCCTAACGACATCAGAGGGCTCAAGGCACAGATGGGCAAAGTACGGCCCGCGGGGGCCCCGCCAAATTATTTCTGTGGCCCGCCACTGCATTTGGCAACAAGAAAAAAAATTCTTATTAATTACAGAAAGGGCAATTTTGGAAGTTGGGTGGACATAGCAGCAATACTGGCTCGTCGCTATTAACCTGTGGCCCGCGAAGTGTGCCACCATTCATGAAGTGGCCCTCCATCAAAAATAATTGCCCACCCCTGGCTCAAGGCATAATTCCTCTCAATGAACATCATCCCTGTCACCTATGCAACAAGGTCTGCGCCTCCAGGGTTGGACTCCATTGTCATCTACGGTGGCATCAGGAATAACACATAACTCATCAATCATCTCATCTGGAGCAACGTCGTCATCGACTTCGATAGACTGCCATAAGCATAAGCACAGTTATATTGCCTATTTTCCCGGAAACTGGCAGTACAGTACACTGTAGGTTAGAAAGTACTATTGTTTGTGCACCAGAGCTGTAGCCTCCAGGGCGCAGTATCTACTATTACTAACATCTTACATAATAATAGTAAAAGAAAATAATGATAATAATAATAAAAATAATAATAATATATAATGATAGCGATATTAATAATAATAATAATACGACTTCGTAGTTATAACTCCAAACATTTCACTAAGTTAGTTACCTGTGTTGTCTGTCACCACTGTCATAATAAGGTGCCTGAGAGTTTCATACACTAATAATCTACCTGTTATAAAGGTAAATAATAATTGTATTATTTTAGAACATTATTTCACCCTAGAGTAATGCTGTAGTGATGATATGACTTGTAGTGTGTTATATCAGTGTCCATTAGCTCTCTGGGGACTATAGCCAATCACAGCCAAGATCCTTCTATATACCGCCACTAAAGTTATATAGTACACAAGCTTAAGTACATTAGTTGAAGGCCGGACACACACAGGTGGTTGAGTTGACTAAAATGGATGTACAGTTTAGTGAGTGTGTTGGGGGGGGGTTGAAATGGCTCAGTGGGACAGATGGTATCATGTGGGGGGGTGGGGGATAGTTCGGGATATTAGTGGCATTGTGACGTGTGGGGAATGGGGGGGACGTAGGGGTGGCGGGGGTTTTATCGATATAATTATGTGAGGGGGGGGTATGAGGAAAGCAGAAATTGGGGGTAGTAGTAGTGGCAGGAATGGTAGTGGGTCAGGCGTCTCCAATATTGCACACTCCACACTACCACCAACACGGCGAGTATTGCCTCCTGAGAGTATTGGATCACGGCTCTACTCCTCCTCCTCTCCCTCCTCTTTTGTCTCTCCTCCTCTCCTCCTCCTCTTCTCCCTCCTCTTTTGTCTCTCCTCCTCTCTCCTCCTCTTCCCTCCTCTTTTGTCTCTCCTCCTCTCCTCCTCCTCTTCTCCCTCCTCTTTTGTCTCTCCTCCTCTCCATCCTCCTCTTCCCCTTCTTCTCCCCCTTCCCGTTATCCCACAGGCTCATACAAATAATTCTTAATCTAACTATATACCCCATTGTTTATATCGGTATTTATTATATACGGTATATAAATGGGGAGTTTTAATGGCATATATAACAGTTCAAGCTCTTGTGGCTATATTATAAAAACTTGAAGGAATATATGACGCATTATCATATAGTCTGTACAGTAAATCTCTGGAGTATATTAAAAAATGAGGATAAATTCTCTCAGTGAATAAAACCCCACTGATTTATATATATACACTTCATAATTGTAATGTATAATCTACGAATGTTAGTTTTTATTTTCGAAAGCCTGCCTGAGAGTTTAGCTGTGTTGCAATACATGTAGTTAGTATTGTGTTTCGTCTCCTGTAATGGTTGTATTTTACCGAGGGGGAACTTTCTTGACTTCTCCGTCCCCTCGTATATATGTGCCGCTGTGGCTGTCTTCAAGTTTAACAGGGTAAGTGGTGGGTATAGTGTTGGATGATGGTAGAGCTGAATGCTGGTTATGATGGCCACACAACTCACAGCGCTACTTACATATTGACCCTCCGCCCGCCCACTCATCCCTCTCTCCTTCTCCCTTCCTGGGGTAAAAATTAATACTGACATATACCTGGACGTTTTTTTTTTCACTATAGATTATACCTCTCGTCCTTCTTCCTGGGGTAAAAATACTCTCACGGCGCTAGGTTCAGGGGACAGATTCACTAGACTATACCCCCTTTCCCTTTACTTGTACTAGAAATGCATATACAGTAGAGTTCTCCGATGCCGTACGAGTGTAAACAGCACATTAGATATATCTCTGTCCCCTTTATATACATTGGGTAATAGGACACTAGATATAGGTGTTGATAGTGGCGTGTGGTGGAGATAGCAGTTTTTTTTTTTACGAGAGTTGGCCCACAGGCACAGGTCAAATGACTCTCTGTGGGGGAGGGTGGTGGTGCGGAAAAATAAGAACAGAAAAAAAAATTTAAACTAGAGAAGAAAAAGGTTATACTGTTAATCTTCACCACGAAGGCATGGTGGAGATAGCAGGTACTTGCTCCCCCTCACTTTCTCTTCCCTAGTTCCCAACCTTTTCAGTGGAATTTTTCTTAAGTTACCTGTCATTGTTTTGAATTTACCTGGTCTGGAATGTGTGGTATGTATGTGTGTGGACAGTAAATTAAGTGTGACGTGACATGGCGTGGGTGTGTGTGTGTGTGTGTATTAAGGGGCGGGGGGGGGGGTGTGGCCTACAAAGGTGGATCAGGTTACGTGTGAGCCGCTTGTTGTGGTCGAGACTCGTGACACCCTGCCTGTTGGGGGGCGTTGTGCTCATGATACACTGTACGTCTCCCATGATGCTGTGTGGCAGGGCCAGGAAGGGTGTGGCAGGGGCAGGAAAGGTGTGGCAGGGGCAGGAAGGGGTGTGGCAGGGGCAGGAAGGGGTATGGCATGGTCAGGAAGGGGGTGTGGCAGGGGGCAGGGAGGCTATGATAGGGGCAGGAAAGGAAGGGTGTGGCAGGGGCAGGAAGGGTGTGGCAGGGGCAGGAAGGGTGTGGCAGGGGCAGGAGGGTGTGGCAGGGGCAGGGAAGGAGGTGTGGCTTGGCAGGGGCAGGGAGGGTGTAAGCAGGGTCCAGAAGGCTATGGCAGGGGCAGGAAGGGTGTGGCAGGTAACCACGGACCCAGTATCTCTCTTGTTGAGTCTTGCCAGTTCAGGTATTGTGCTGCCTGAGGAGGACACACACACACACACACACACACACACACGAAAGGTATCCCCCGCCATCATTTTTCTAGGTAATCCTGGGTCAGTAAGAGTTTTTGGGGAGGGAGGGGGGGGGGGGTAGATATTGCATCACTAAAAAAATCAGATTTGATCAAGCGAACGTTTGATTATATTTGTGGGTGATGTTGGTGTGAGAAACAATACAATATGTACATTTTGTTAATTCCCCTTATTTATTTATTTATTTATTTATATCCTACTGACGTAATTATCAAGGAAAATATAAAATTGACTTGAGTCCTTACTGCACTGAAGTCAACAAGCCGTGTATCAACACAGGTATGTACTGTAAGATAAGGTGGTTGAGATAACATAGATAACGCCGCCAGTACCACCTACAGGCTTCACGGTGCACCACCCGTACTCGTGTTTATGTTGTCTATTACATGACTATCAAGGTGGGAAATAGGTGTAAAAAATCTAACCTAACCTAACCTAACCTAACATATTCTATTGTGTGTTGATGACATACCGGGGTTATTCACTTGGGTATTGTTGGTAGATTTATATGATGTATACTGTGCGTGGCTTAGTATGTGGTAAACAATACTGTACAGTTACGTGGTTACAGTCATGCACCCTAAGTGATTTCATGGTACGGGAGAGTGAGTAATTTGTATGTCCGGTCAGGGCGGGAGCTGATATCAGTTAAGGTGTGTGTGTGTGTGTGTGTGTGTGTGTGTGTGTGTGTGTGTGTGTGTTAGTGGCATACGTCATGAACACATTGTACCCAGGACCAAGGCGCCCCCACCAGCAGTAGCTTCCCCACCAGCAGTAGCTTCCCCACCAGCAGTAGCTTCCCCACCAGCAGTAGCTGCCCCCACCAGCAGTAGGCCCCCACCAGCAGCTGCCCCCCACCAGCAGTAGCTTCCCCACCAGCAGTAGCTTCCCCCACCAGCAGTAGCTGCCCCCACCAGCAGTAGCTGCCCCACCAGCAGTAGCTGCCCCCACCAGCAGTAGCTGCCCCCCACCAGCAGTAGCTGCCCCCACCAGCAGTAGCGCTGCCCCACCAGCAGTAGCTGCCCCCCACCAGCGAGCTGCCCCCACCAGCAGTAGCTGCTCCCCACCAGCAGTAGCTGCTCCCCACCAGCAGTAGCTGCCCCCACCAGCAGTAGCTGCCCCCACCAGCAGTAGCTGCCCCACCAGCAGTAGCTGCCCCCACCAGCAGTAGCTGCCCCCACCAGCAGTAGCTGCCCCCACCAGCAGTAGCTGCCCATCAGCAGTAGCCAGTGGACCACGACAACAATAACATTCTTTCCCCCACGTCGTGCAGGGGTCTCCCCTTTGATCGTACACAAGTTTTCTTTGAGGATATTTGTATTATTTTAGACTCGCGTGGGTTTTGTTGTTTGTCTTCACGGCCGAGGTTATTGTACCTAAGATTGGGTGGTTGTAATAGTTGTATAAACAAGACTCAGAGAGGGTGGGTTAGGTACGTGTGTGTGGGGATATATGGAGACTGGGTTTTTTTTTTTTTATTTACTGGGCACTCCCTACATCCTTGTGTAGGTGAAGCGTTTAGCACCCAACAGGAAGCATGCTAGTTCATGCTTGCCTTTTGTCTCATGAGTTAAGGGCGTAGAAACCTGAAGAGTCAATGGTTTATGTCTAAGCAAGTTATTGAGCTCCAACAACTTGTCCTGAATGCTAATTCGCACTTTCGATTTACAGCTGGTAATAGTGAGAGGGTCAGCATACTCGCCCGCACGTAAGTGATCCGGGTTTCGATCTCCGGGAGGCTGACACAATGATCCAGGTTCTTTACGCGCTAATTACCTCCGTTTACCCATCTGTGGTGGGAACCTAGATGTTTAATCAATTTTCAGGTCGAGTTCCCTTTCGGTTTGGGTTAGCCAGTGCAGTTAACGAGTTGTCCGGTCGATTTGGTGTTACTCCTCTATAATAGGGTCATAAAACTTTGCTCGGTGTGGTGTGCGGCAGTTTGTTGTACCTTAGGTTAATAAATTCACATGTATATTTTCGCTCTATCAGTCTGTTATTACACCACAGACGCTCTCAAGTTGACTTTGTTAGCGTCAACCAGCTACACAAACTGTTCATGGTAATGGCGACCTCTCTTCTGTGATAAACTTTAATGTGTGTATGTTTTGGAAGCGTGTTGCATGACGAGAGCTCTTAAATTCGGACTCTGTTGTTGTGATTATGAAGTGGTGTGTTTACTCTCCCGTCACACTGTGTATATATGATTTCCTGCGCCACCTGGTTGTAACAACAGGCGTTATTGTGACATAGCTCATAGCCTGTGACGTCATCTCTCATCTTGGGGAGATTCTCACCCCCTCCCCCCAATAACAAAAAACGTGGGTTTATTACTGGCTGTGAGGTTTATGTAGCGTACTGTAGTTTATGAGGACTATATCACCCAAGAGGAATCTGTGGGGAGGAACAACACAACAACGGCAGGGGTGACGGGTGACAGCTGGTAAATTCTGTCAGATAAACCACCACCACACCTACCACCACCACCACCACCACACCTACCACCACCACACCACCACACCACCACCACCACCACACCCACCTACCACCACACCTACACCACCACCACCACACCTACCACCACACCACCACACCACCACCACATCCCACCACCACACCTACCATCCACCACACCTACCACCACACACCTACCACCACCACTACACCTACACACACCACACCTACCACCACACCCACCACCACCACCACCACCTACCACCACCACACCTACCACCACCACCACCTACCACCACCACACACCTACCACCCACCACACCTACCACCACCACACCTACCACCACCACCCACCACCACACCTACCCACCACCTACCACCACCAACACCACCTACACCACCACCACCACCTACTACACACACACCACCACCACCTACCACCCACCACCAGCCACCACCACCACTCCCACACCTACCTGCCACCACCACAACCTCACCACCACCTGCACCACCACCACCCACCCCACCCAACCACCTACTGCCACCCACACACCACCACCTACCACCACCACCTACCACCACCTGCCACCACCTACCACCACACCTACCACCACACCTGCCACCACCACCACCACCACCTACCACCACCACCTACCACCACCACCTACACCTACCACCAACCTCACCACCTCCACCACCACCACCACCTACCACCACTACCACCTACTCCTACCACCACCACCTACACACACCTACCCACACCCACCACCACCACCACCTACTACCACCACCACCTACCTCCACACCTACCACCACCACCTACACCACCACACACACACCACACCTGCCACCACCACCACACCTCCACCACCTACCACCACCCCTACCACCACCACCACCACCACCACCCTACCACCACCACACCTACCACCACCACACCTACCACCACCACACCTACCACCACCACCTACCACAACCTACCACCACCACCACCTACCACCACCACCACCTACCACCACCACCTGCCCCACCACACCTGCCACCACCACTACTACCACCACTACCTCCTCCACCACACCTACCCACCACCACCCTACCTACCACCACACACCTACCACCACACCTACCACACCTACCACCACACCTCTCCACCACACCTCCACACCTACCACCACCACCCACCACCACACCTACACACCTACCACCACCACCTACCACCACCACCCACCACCACCACCACCTGCCACCACACCTACCACCACCACCTACCACCACCACACCTACCACCACCTCACTGCCACCACACACCACCACACCCACCACCACCACCACCACCACCACACCACCACCACCACCACCACACCTACCACCACACCTACCACCACCACACCTACCACCACACCACACCACCACCACACCTACCACCACACCACCACACCACACCACCACCACACACCTACCACACCACCACCACACCTCACCACCACACCTACTACCACCACCACCTACCACACCACCATACTACCACCACCACCTCCACCACCCCACCACCACCACACCTCCACCACCACACCTACACCCACCACACCTACCACCACCACCACCACACCTACCACCACACCTACCACCACCACCACACTACCACCACCACACCTACCACCACCACCACACCTACCACCACCACCACCACCACACCTACCACCACACACCCACCACCACCTACCACCACACCTACCACCACCACACCTACCACACCACCACACACCACCACCACCACACACCTACTCACCACCACCACACCACCACACCACACACCACCACACCTACCACCACACCACACCACCACCACCTACCACCACCACACCTACCACCACCACACCTACCACCACCACCACCACCACACCTACACCACACCACCCACCACACCTACCACCACACCACACCTACTGCCACCCACACACCACCACACCACCTACCACCACCACACCACCCACCTACCACCACACCACCACACCACCACCACCACACCTACCACCACCACCACCCACCACCACCACCACCCCCCACCACCCCCCCCTCCCACCACCACCACCACACCACCACCACACCTACCACCACCACCACCACACCACCACCACACTACCACCACCACCACCACCACCACCACACCCACCTACCACCACCACCACCTACCACCACCACACCTACACCACCACACCACCACCACCACCACACCTGCCACCACCACCACCACCACACCTACCACCACCACCACCACCACCATCCCACCACCACCACCACCACACCACCTCCACCACCACCACACCTACCACCACCACCACACCTACCACCTACCACCACCACCTACCACCACCACCACCACCACCACCTGCCACCACCACACCACACCACCTCCCACCACCACCACCCACCTGCTCCACCCAGAATCGTTACACTAAAGTTGTTAACCGTTAACCGCTGTTATATCACCGTGATAACAGTGCCCACTTAACCCCCCATAGCACTAGACTGTCTGGATCTGTTTGTCATCAGGAATTTACCTAAACAGTCTTATGGGCCGTTTGTCTTCCCAGTTATTAGAGATATTGGGTTATTTTTATAGCATGTGATGAGTGTAGTAGTGGTTACAGATAAGTGGTGGTAAGAGTGGTAGTAGAAAACAGATTGTGGTGGTTACAAAATGGGAATGATGATTGGTGTGATGTGGTGTTAGAAAGGCAATTGTGGTGGTTACAAGTGAATAGTGGTTAGTGTAAAGGTTGAAGTAGTGTTAATAATATACACACACACACCCACACACATACCACACACACACCACTTTTTTATAACACTTGATACCCCACAGGAAGGAAGGAAGAGGGAAGGGGAAATGTTAGCCGTCTTGGGAATATTTAAAAAAATAATAACTGGAATATTTTGTCGGAATAATAATGTAGAATATTGTTGCTGGCTTTGTAATGATTCAGGCGGTATTTTTATCTCCTCGCTGAAATGAAAAAAAAAAGAAAAATAAGAACAAAAATCGGGGAGTGTTTTGGTCGACGTGACGTGGCGGATATTTTCCTTCCTGTAAGCGTTCACCCGTCACATGTTTAAACTCAATTTATATTTTTATTTTGTATTGTATCTTACCGTGTTATATTATAAGGCATGTTGTGTGGCTTTGTTATATTGTAAGTTAGGTTAGGACCGCAGCGCCCAAAAGCGGAAGCCTGAAGCGTATATTGATATTGAAACTTTATTCAGTCAGAAAAACAGATACAGAGACGATAATAACAATATTAACATGGCTGAGCCAGTTGAGATACTGAGGTCTCTTGAAGGCATCTGGTATAACTCGTGACGTCACCACTATCTTACAGCTCACCAAACATTATCAGAAAAGCGACTCACAAAAACCATCTTTACGCTGATTTAACATAACCCAAGTTTGTCATTTCTATCAGTCAGGTCATTAAGGTGTTTGGGTGATAGTGATGTGTTAGTTATTAGTGAATAGATTTTGAAAAGCATGCAGATAGGTGGGAGGTATCATGCTGGTGGGTGGCAGGATGGGGATGCAGGTGGGTGGCAGGATGGGAGGGGTATCATGCTGGTGGGTGGCAGGATGGGAGGTGTATCATGCAGGTGGTGGCAGATGGGGGTATCATGCAGGTGGGTGGCAGGATGGAAGGGGTGATCATGCAGTGGTGGCAGGATGGAAGGTATCATGCAGGTGGGTGGCAGGATAGAAGGGTATCATGCAGGTGGGTGGCAGGATGGAAGAGGTATCATGCAGGTGGGTGGCAGGATGAAGGGGGTATCATGCAGGTGGTTGGCAGGATGGAAAGAATATCATGCAGGTGGTGGCAGGATGAAGGGGTATCATGCAGGTGGGTGGCAGGATGAAGAGGTATCATGCAGGTGGGTGGCAGGATGGAAGGGGTATCATGCAGGTGTGGTGGCAGGATGGAGTATCGTGGGGTGGGTGGCAGGATGAAGAGGTATCATGCAGGTGGGTGGCAGGATGGAAGAGGTATCATGCAGGTGGGAGGGGTAGGTTACATTTAATTAACCTTGGGAAACACTTAATCCTCTTAGCCTCGGGGTGGATGCTAAGCCAGCTAGGTCATGTAGTGATGACTCGTGACCCAGTGACGGTAGCCAGGCGGTGTGACAGAGGCGGCGGTGGTGAACGGCCATCATTGTGCTGAGGAGGTTGTGGTGAAGGGTGACGATGTGGGTGACTGAAACAATTATACAGTAGAATGTGTACTTATATTCGTGTCTTAAGTAAGTTATATATCTGGTCACGGAAGGATTTTGACCTGGTAATTGTGAAGGTTATTGAGTGATCATCTTAATAACCACGGGACTCGTGGGGTCATCCTCAGGTAATTAAGTTAAATTTAGCATAATTTGTGGTGTGTGTGTGTGTGTGTGTGGCATATAAGATGAGACATTCCTCGGCTGCCTTGTTTGCACCACTACCAAACATCACTCCTCAGGATAAACAAGACCAAGCAGTTTATCCCTTAAGATTACTTTACGTTTACAATACTTCACCAGCCTGGTAAACTCTCCCACAAGGCGATGATTCACACTAGGGCGGCCGGGTAGGTCCCGCACTCACTATAAATACAAGTTGATGATGAGGAGTCAGGCTGATAGCCAGGTTGGGCCAGATTGGTCACCACCTGTGTAAAGGTAGTAGCTGGTGCTGGCGATACCGTTTACAGTTAGAGGTCACGGCAGTCACGAGCGCCTCCTCATATGTTACCAATGTTGTCACTTGTCATGTTATCCCAGACACTTGGGACGAATGGGTGTATGTATACAGGTAAGGCCAGGAGAGGTACTGTCCTTGGCACTGACACACACACACCTTTAAATTCTATGTGTATTTTTTCCTGGACAAAAGAGATGCGTCCGGTTTATGTTGTCTTGTGTTGTAGTGTTGCGTCAGGATGTTTATGTTGCATCATGTGTTTTTCTTGTGTTGTAGTGTTGCGTCAGGATTTCCTTTTTTTTATGTTCTCTAACCTAACCTAACCTTAATAATATAACCTAACCTAACTTGAAGAGTGAGGGGGTGATGGAAGGCCGGAGGGGGGAGTGAGGGGATGAGATAGTAAGATGCGTGTAAGCACTAGCAGAGAGAGAGAGAGAGAGAGATGCCTCCCCAGCCCACTAATTATAGCGACTACTGCCCGCCTCACCTGGGGTATAGGCGCACGCCACTAGACTTGAGGTTAGTGGTAGAAGCAGTGGTGGTGATGGTGGCAGTTGTTGGCAGAATACGGACGCTTGCCTGCCCATACCAGATTTACCCAGTTTGTACCACCATTAGTACTTCTCTTCTTCCTTGTTCTCCTCCTCCTCCTCCTTCTTCTCTTCTTCCTTGTTCTCTCTCTTCTTCTGTTCTCTTCCTCCTTGTCCTTGTCCTCCCTCTTCTCCTCCTTGTCCTCTTCCTCCTCCTTGTCCTCTTTCTCCTCCTTGTCCCTTCCTCCCTCCTTGTCTTTTCTCCCCTCCTTGTCCTCTTTCTCCTCCTTGTCTCCTCTTTTCTCCTCCTTGTCCTCCTTCTCCTCCTTGTCCTCTTCCTCCTCCTTGTCCTCCTTCTCCCTCTTGTCTCCTTCCTCTCCTTGTCCTCTTCCTCCTCTTTGTCCTCTTCCTCCTCCTTGTCCTCTTCCCCTCCCCTCCTTGTCCTCTTTCTCCTCTTTGTCCTCTTTCTCCTCCTTGTCCTCTTTCTCCTTGTCCTCTTTTCCTCCTTGTCCTCCTTCTCCTTGTCTCTTCCTCCTCCTTGTCTCCTTCTCCTCCTTGTCCTCTTCCTCCTCCTTGTCCTCTTCCTCCTTCCCCTTCCTCTTCCTCCTCCTTGTCCTCTTTCTCCTCCTTGTCCTCTTTCTCCTCCTTGTCCTCTTCCTCCTCCTTGTCCTCTTTCTCCTTGTCCTCTTTCTCCTCCTTGTCCTCCTTCTCCTCCTTGTCCCTCTTCTCCTTGTCCTCTTCCTCCTTGTCCTCTTCCTCCTCCTTGTCCTCTTTCTCCTCCTTGTCCTCCCTTCTCCTTGTCCTCTTCCTCCTCCTTGTCTCTTCCCTCCTCCTTGTCCTCTTCCTCCTTGTCCTCTTCCTCCTGCCCCTTCTCCCTTCTCCCTCTTGTCCTCTTCCTCCTCCTTGTTCCTCTTCCTCCTCCTTGTCTCTTCCCCTCCTTGTCCCTCTTCCTCCTTGTCCTCTTCCTCCTCCTTGTCCTCTTCCTCCCCTTGTCCTCTTCCTCCTCCTTGTCCTCTTCCTCCTCCTTGTCCTCTTCCTCCTCCTTGTCCTCTTCCTCCTCCTTGTCCTCTTCCTCCTCTTTGTCCTCTTCTTCTCCTTGTCTCTTCCTCCTCCTTGTCCTCCTTCCTCCCCTTGTCCTCTTCCTCCCCTCCTTCCTCCTCCTTCCTCCTTGTCCTCTTCCTCCTCCTTGTCCTCTTTCTCCTCCTGTCTCTTCCTCCTCCTTGTCCTCTTCCTCCTTGTCCTCTTCCTCCTCTGTCCTCTTCTCCTCCTTGTCCTCCTTCCTCCTCCTTGTCCTCCTTGTCCTCTTCCTCCTCCTTGTCCTCTTCCTCCTTGTCCTCTTCCTCCTTGTCCTCTTCCTCCTCTTCCTCCTTGTCTCTTGTCTCTTCCTCCTCCTTGTCCTTCCTCCTCCTGTCCTCTTCCTCCTCCTTTCCTCTTCCTCCTCTGTCCTCTTCCTCCTCCTTCCTCTTCCTCCTCCTTGTCTCTTCCTCCTCTTGTCCTCTTCCTCCTTGTCCTCTTCCTCCTCCTGTCCTCTTTCTCCTCCTTGTCCTCTTCCTCCTCCTTGTCCTCTTTCTCCTCCTTGTCCTCTTCTCCTCCTGTCCTCTTCCTCCTCTTGTCCTCTTCCTCCTCCTTGTCCTCTTCCTCCTCCTTGTCCTCTTCCTCCTCCTTGTCCTCTTCCTCCTCCTTGTCCTCCTTCCTCTCTCCTTCTTGTCCTCTTCTCCTCCTGTCCTCTTCCTCCTCCTGTCCTCTTCCTCCTCCTTGTGTCCTCTTCCTCCTCCTTGTCCTCTTCCTCCTCCTTGTCCTCTTCTCCCTCTTGTCCTCTTCCTCCTCTTGTCCTCTTCCTCCTTGTCCTCTTCCTCCTCCTGTCCTCTTTTCCTGTCCTCTTCCTCCTCTTGTCCTTCCTCCTCCTGGTCCTCTTCTCCTCTTGTTCTCTTTCTCCTCCTTCCTCCTCGTCCTCTTCCTCCTCCTTGCCTCTTTCTCTCCTTGTCCTCTTCCTCCTTGTCCTCTTCCTCCTCCTTGTCTCTTCCTCCTTGTCCTCTTCCTCCTCCTTGTCCTTCCTCCTCCTTGTCCTCTTCCTCCTCCTTGTCTCTTCCTCCTGTCCTCTTCCTCCTCCTGTCCTCTTCCTCCTTGTCCTCTTCCTCCTGTCCTCTTCCTCCTCCTGTCCTCTTCCTCCTGTCCTCTTCCTCCTTGTCCTCTTCCCTCCTTGTCCTCTTCCTCCTTGTCCTCTTCCTCTCCTTTTTCTCTCCTTGTTCTCTTCCTCCTCTTGTCCTCTTCCTCCTCCTGTCTCTTCTCCTCCTTGTCCTTTTCCTCTGTCCTCTTCCTCTGTCTTCCTCCTTGTCTCTTTCCTCCTGTCCTCTTCCTCCTCTGTCCTTCCTCCTCTGTTCTTTCTTCCTCTTTTTGTCCTCTTTTCTCCTCCTTGTCCTCTTCCTCCTCCTTGTCCTTCCTCCTCCTTGTCCTCTTCCTCCTTGTCCTCTTCCTCCTGTCTCTTCCTCCTCCTGTCCTCTTCCTCCTCTTGTCCTCTTCCTCCCTCTTGTCCTTTCCTCCTCCTTGTCCTCTTCCTCCTCTTCCTCTTCCTCCTCCTGTCTCTTCCTCCTCTGTCCTCTTCCTCCTTGTCCTCTTCCTCCTCCTTTTCCTCTTCCTCCTTGTCCTCTTCCTCCTCGCCGTCTCTTCCTCCTCGTGCTTCCTCTGTCCTCTTCCTCCTCTTGCTCTTCCTCCTTGTCCTCTTCTCTTTCTTCCTCCTCTGTCTCTTCCTCCCTGTCCTCTTCCTCCTTGTCCTCTTCCTCTCCTGTCCTCTTCCTCCTCCTTCCTCTTCCTCCTCTTGTCCTCTTCCTCCTCGTCCTCTTCCTCCTTGTCTCTTCCTCCTCCTTGTCCTCTTCCTCCTCCTTGTCCTCTTCTCCTCCTTGTCCTCTTCCTCCTTGTCCTCTTCCTCTCCTTGTCCTCTTCCTCCTCTGTCCTCTTCCTCCCCTTGTCCTCTTCCTCCTGTCCTCTTCCTCCTTGTCCTCTTCCTCATCATGTTCTTCATCCTCTGTCATCTTCTCCTCTGTCATCTTCTTCATCTTGTCCTCTTCCTCCTCATGTCATCTTCCTCCTCCTTGTCATCTTCCTCCTGTCCTCTTCTCCTCATCTTCTCTCTCTCTTCTCTCCTTGTCCTCTTCCTTGTATCTTCCTCATCCTGTCATGTTTCCTCCTTGTTTTTTCTTTTTTTGCCTTTTTTCTTTGTCATTTATCATGTGTCTTCATCATCCTTGTCATCTTTCATCATCGTCCTCTTCCTCCCTCCGTCATCTTCCTCATCGGTCCTCTTTCATCTTGTCCTGTTTCATCCCTTGTCCTCTTCATGTCCATCTTCCTCTCTTGTTCTTCCTCCTCGTGTCCTCTTCCTCTCTTGTCCTCTTCCTTCTGTATCTTCTCTCTTGTCCTCTTTCTTGTCCTGTTTCTCTCCTTGTCCTTTCTCTGTCTGTTTCTCCTTTCTCTTCTCTTGTCTTTTCTCCTCTTTCTCTTCCTCCTTGTGTTTGTCTCTTCTCTCTTTTTTTTCTCCGTCTTTTCCTTCCTTGTGTCTTCCTCTTGTCTCTTCTCTCCTTTTTTTCTTCATCCTTGTCTCTTCTCATGATATGTTCCTCTTGTTCTTTCCTCTCTTCCATGTCTGTTTCTCTGTTTTTCCTCCTTGTCTCTTCATCTTGTCCTCTTCATCCTTGTCCTCTTCCTTCTTGTCCTCTTCCTCCCCTTGTCATCTTCCTCCTTGTCCTCTTCCTCCTTGTTCATCTTCCTCCTTGTCTCTTTCTCCTCGTGTCCTCTTCCTCCTTGGTCCTCTTCCTCCCTTGTCATCTTCCTCTTTTCTGTCTCTTCTCTGTTTCTCTTCTCTCCTGTCTTTTCTCTTCCTTTGTCTCTTCATCTGTCTCTTCCATCCTTGTCCTCTTCCTCTTGCGTTGTCCTCTTCCTCCTCCTTGTCATCTTCCTCCCCGTCCTCTTCCTCCCCTTGTCCTCTTCCTCCCCTTGTCTCTTCCTCCTTGTCCTCTTCCTCCTTGTCCTCTTCCTCCTCCTTGTCCTCTTCCTCCTCCTTGTCCTCTTCCTCCTCCTTGTCCTCTTCCTCCCCTTGTCCTCTTCCTCCTCTGTCCTCTTCCTCCTCCTTGTCCTCTTCCTCCTCTTGTCCTCTTCCTCCTCTGTCCTCTTCCTCCTTGTCCTCTTCCTCCTCTTGTCCTCTTCCTCCTCCTGTCCTCTTCCTCCTCCTTGTCCTCTTCCTCCTTGTCTTCCTCCTTGTCCTCTTCCTCCCTCTTTTTCCTTGTCCTCTTCCTCCTTGTCCTCTTCCTCCTTGTCCTCTTCCTCCCTTGTTCTCTTCCTCCTTGTCCTCTTCCTCCCTGTCTCTTCCTCTTCCCTCCTCTTCCTCCTTTTCCTCTTTTCTTTCCTCCTTGTCCTCTTCCTCCTTGTCCTCTTCCTCCTTGTCCTCTTCCTCCCCTTGTCCTCTTCCTCCTTGTCCTCTTCCTCCTTGTCCTCTTCCTCCTTGTCTCTTCCTCCCTTGTCCTCCTTGTCCTCTTCCTCCCCTTGTCCTCTTCCTCCCCTTGTCCTCTTCCTCCTCCTTGTCCTCTTCCTCCTCCTTGTCCTCTTCCTCCTCCTTGTCCTCTTCCTCCTTGTCCTCTTCCCTCCCTTGTCCTCTTCCTCCTCCTTGTCCTCTTCCTCCCCTTGTCCTCTTCCTCCCCTTGTCCTCTTCCTCCCCCTTGTCCCTTCCTCCCCCCCTTGTCCTCTTTGTCCCTCTTCCTCCTCCTTGTCCTCTTCCTCCCCTTGTCTTCCTCCTCCTTGTCCTCTTCCTCCCTCCTTGTCTTCCTCCTCTGTCCTCTTCCTCCCCCTTGTCCCTCTTCCCTCCTCCTTGTCCTTCTTCCTCCTTGTCTCTTTCTCCTCCTTGTCCTCCTCTCCTCCTTGTCTCTTCCTCCCCCTTGTCCTCTTCCCTCCCCTTGTCCTCTTCCTCCCCTTGTCTCTTCCTCCTCCTTGTCCTCTTCCTCCTCCTGTTTTCCTCCTTGTTTTTCCTCCTCCTTGTCCTCTTCCTCCTCCTTGTCCTCTTCCTCCCCTTGTCCTCTTCCTCCTCCTTGTCCTTCCTCCCCTTGTCCTCTTCCTCCCCTTGTCCTCTTCCTCCTCCTTGTCCTCTTCCTCCTCCTTGTCTCTTCCCTCCTCTTGTCCTCTTCCTCCTCTTGTCCTCTTCCTCCTCCTTGTCCTCTTCCTCCTCCTGTCCTCTTCCTCCCCTTGTCCTCTTCTCCCTTGTCCTCTTCCTCCTCCTTGTCTCTTCCTCCTCCTTGTCTCTTCCCCCTTTGTCCTCTTCCTCCCCCTTGTCCTCTTCCTCCTCTTGTCCTCTTCCTCCCTGTCCTCTTCCTCCTCTTGTCCTCTTCCTCCTCTTGTCCTCTTCCTCCTTGTCCTCTCTTTCCCTCCTCCTTGTCTCTTCCTCCCCTTGTCCTCTTCCTCCCCTTGTCCTCTTCCTCCCCCTTGTCCTCTTCCTCCTTGTCTCTTCTTCCCTCCTCCTTGTCCTCTTCCTCCCCCTTGTCCTCTTCCTCCTCCTTGTCCTCTTCCTCCTCTTGTCCTCTTCCTCCCCTTGTCCTCTTCCTCCTTGTCCTCTTCCTCCCCCCTTGTCCTCTTCCTCCCCCTTGTCCTCTTCCTCCTCCTTGTCCTCTTCCTCCTTGTCCTCTTCCTCCTCTCCTTGTCCTCTTCCTCCTCTTGTCCTCTTCCTCCTCTTGTCCTCTTCCTCCCCTTGTCCTCTTCCTCCTTGTCCTCTTCCTCCTCCTTGTCCTCTTCCTCCCCCTTGTCCTCTTCCTCCTCTTGTCCTCTTCCTCCTCCTTGTCCTCTTCCTCCTCCTTGTCCTCTTCCTCCCCCTTGTCCTCTTCCTCCCCCTTGTCCTCTTCCTCCCCCTTGTCCTCTTCCTCCTTGTCCTCTTCTCCCCTTGTCCTCTTCTCTCTTGTCCTCTTCCTCCTCCTTGTCTCTTCCTCCCTCCTTTCCTCTTCCTCCCCCTTGTCCTCTTCCTCCCCCCTTGTCCTCTTCCTCCCCTTGTCCTCTTCCTCCTCCTTGTCCTCTTCCTCCTCCTTGTCCTCTTCCTCCCCTGTCTCTTCCTCCCCTTGTGCCTCTTCCTCCCCCTTGTCCTCTTCCTCCTTGTCCTCTTCCTCCCCCTTGTCCTCTTCCTCCGTCTCCTTCCTCCTCCTTGTCCTCTTCCTCCTCCTTGTCCTCTTCCTCCTCCTTGTCTCTTCCTTGTCCTCTTCCCCTTGTCCTCTTCCTCCCCCCTTGTCCTCTTCTCCCCTTGTCCTCTTCCCTCCCCCCTTGTCCTCTTCCTCCCCCTTTGTCCTTCCTCCTCCTTGTCCTTCCTCCTCCTTGTCCTCTTCCTCTCCTTCTCTTTCCTCCCTCTTGTCTCTTCCTCCTCCTTGTCCTCTTTCCTCTCCTTGTCCTCTTCCTCCCCCTTGTCCTCTTCCCTCTTGTCCTCTTCCTCCCCCTTGTCCTTTTCTTTCTTCCCTCTTAGTCTCCGCTGTTTTGGACATCACACCGAGTAAAATAAAACTTGGTCCAAATTTTAGTGATCGAAAAAACACCTTGTTTAAATATTAAAATTTTTTGCTATGGATTAAGTCATTTTGTGTAGTATTAAAACAAAACATTGACTATTTGTTTATGTTCGATTTGTTCCACGTACAGTACTTAGAGTTGTTAATGTTAGATGGCCGTAGAAGTTAATGAAAAGGAAACTATATTAACGTTAGAAAAGGATTGGTGACAAAATGCCTAACTCGTATTTTTTATACATGTTTCTTTGTCTTAATTACATGGAAACTATATTGTTATTGTGTTTATTCTCTTGTGTGTACACACACACACACACACACACACACACACACACACACACACACACACACACACACACACACACACACACACAGTGACCATGACCCTCCACGCTCCGTATGGCAGTCGAGCCGCACTCTTGCCGTCTGTTATGTGTGTGTGATTATATGATACATTGTGGTGGTGGTGGAGGATTTTAATGTGTAATATATAATAATTTTTAAAGCTTGCATATACAGTTACATATTTGTTTGAATTACAAATATACATAATAATAAAATTTAGTCTAATTCATTTAACATCATGAGCAGTGTTTGGAATACACTATTTATTAGTTTGATTTTACATGGTTGGTTTCTTTCTTCTGCATGTGTGGTTGTGTCAAATTTGGCAAGGGTCCGTGTGCGTGTGTGTGTGTGTGTGTGTGTGTGGCTTTGGCGTGTGTCGGGCACCGCAGGCAGTGCAGTCATTTTGACGACCACACTGTCTCCTACTTCCACAGTGACGCCATCGAATACTCACATGAACTCAGACACGCAATCGTCGTAAACACTTCATGACACAGTGTTCCATACCCAGACGGCCTCCAGGTACCACGTGTTAAGTTAATAAGTTCACTAAGCAAATGGTAAGCCTGCTACACCTGTCTTGTTGCTGTTTCTCTTACTGTGATAGTATGGTATTGGTGACGGTGCATGTGTGTGTGCAGTATTTGGTGTGTGTGTGTGTGTGTGTGTGTGTAGTCATTTTAGTGATGATAGTGCAGTGTGGTGTTACTGTACTCCTGGGGCCTGCAGGTGTCAGTCTCTTCACTACTACAGGAAGGATAGACTGTCCCTGAATCGTGGGAGGTATTGTTTATTGACTCAGCTACCACCAGTACCCACCACCATCAGTCACCACCAGTACCCACTACCACCAGTATCCACCACCACCAGTACCACCAGTACCCACCACCACCAGTACCCACCACCACCACCAGTACCCACACACACCCACCACCACCAGTACCCACACCATCAGTCACCACCGTACCCCTACCACCAGTATCCACCACACCCAGTACCCACTACCACCAGTACCCACCAGTCCCACCACCAGTACCCACCACCACCAGGTACCACCACCACCACCAGTACCCACCACCACCACCAGTACCACCACCACCAGTACCCACCACCACCAGTACCCACCACCCAGTCACCCCCACCACCACCAGTACCCACCTCAGTCCCACCACCACAGTACCCACCATCAGTCACAGTACCCACCACCACAGTCCCACCACCACCAGTACCCACCACCACCAGTCCCACCACCACAAGTACCCACCACCGTATCACCACCAGTACCCACCACCATCAGCCACCGTACCCCCACCAGTATCACCACCACCAGTACCCACCACCACCAGTACCCCTCCACCAGTACCACCACCACCAGTACCCACCACCACCAGTACCCACCACCACCAGTACCCCCACCAGTATCCACCACCAGTACCCACCATCAGCCACCACCAGTACCCCACCCAGTATCCACCACCACCAGTACCCACCACCATCTTATTCATGCTTCCTCCTCCTCCCAGCAGGTATGTAAAGCAGTGTTATTATCCTGCTGTCCTTCAGGTAGGGTGGTGGTGTAAGACAATGTTGCCTCCTCCAGGTGCCTTTTATCGTGTTCTCATGTTAGTGTTATTATTAATCACGTCAGTCTGGTCGCGTGAGTAGACGGGTGTTGTGTGTGTGGTGTGTGTGTGTGTGTGTGTGTGTGTGTGTGTGTGTGTGTGTGTGTGTGTGTGTGTGTGTGTGTGTGTGTGTGTGTGTGTGTGTGTGTGTGTGTGTGTGTGTGTGTGTGTGTGTGTGTGTGTGTGTGTGTTGTGTGTGTGTGTGTGTGTGTGTGTGTGTGTGTGTGTGTGTGTGTGTGTGTGTGTGTGTGTGTGTGTGTGTGTGTGTGTGTGTGTGTGTGTGTGTGTGTGTGTGTGTGTGTGTGTGTGTGTGTGTGTGTGTGTGTGTGTGTGTGTGTGTGTGTGTGTGTGTGTGTGTGTGTGTGTGTGTGTGTGTGTGTGTGTGTGTGTGTGTGTGTGTGTGTGTGTGTGTGTGTGTGTGTGTGTGTGTGTGTGTGTGTGTGTGGAAACCCGGCTGAGATTTTCTGTAATAGGCCTGAAGGACTAAAGGCCAGGCACAACTATGAACATGTCAGCTGTTGGCATGAGTTTGCGTGTCTCTTGCGTGCAGTTTAGTTTTCCCTGGGATCACGCTAACCTAACCTAACCTAACCTAATCTAATCTAACCTAACCCTAACTTAACCTTTAGGTATCATTAAGATCATTGTGTTAAATAACTAGGGGTGCCTCACCTTCACGTGCTGGTGTTTGTGGGTGGGTGGATGGGTTGTCGCAGTGGGTGTGGGTGGGTTGTCAGTGGGTGGGTTGTCGTCGTGGGGTGTGGGTGGATGGGTTGTCGTCGTGGGGTTGGGTGGATGGGTTGTCGTCGTGTGGGTGAGTGGATGGGTTGTCGTCGTGAGTGGGTGTGGGGGTAGCGTTGTGTTTTGTCGTCGTGAGTTAATTGGTACGAGGGGGTCAGGTGAGGTGAGGTGAGTCAGACGGGCGGGACTGCGGCAGACACGGGCGCCACAATGCAGCCTGATGCACCAGTCACGTCCCAGCCAAGCTATACTACGGCTCCCCACAGTCACGGCCTGACTCCCACCCGCGACTCCCACTCCATGACTCTTCCCCGCTCACACCCAGCTCCTCCATGACTCCTTCCTCACAGCTCCCACCCTGACTCCCCCATGACTCCACCCCATGACTCCTTCCTCATGACTCCTTCCTCATGACTCCCACCCCGCAGCTCCCACCCCATGGCTCCTTCCTCATGACTCCTCCCCATGACTCCCACCCATGACTCACCCCATGACTCCCACCCCATGACTCCCACCCCCATGACTCCCTCCTCATGACTCCTCCTCCATGACTCCCCCCATGACTCCTTCCTCATGACTCCCACCCATGACTCACCCCGGCTCCCACCCCAGGCTCCCACCCCATGACTCCTTCCTCATGACTCCCTCCCCATGACTCCCTCCCCATGACTCCCTCCCCATGACTCCCACCCCATGACTCCCACCCCATGACTCCACCCCATGACTCCCACCCCATGACTCCTTCCTCGCAGCTCCACCCCATGACTCCTTCCTCATGACTCCCACCTCGGCTCCCACCCCATGACTCCACCCATGACTCCCACCCCATGACTCCCACCCATCAGCCAGGTGGTGTAGTGGTGATGGTGTAGTGGTGTTAATGGTGTAGTGTGTGTAGTGTGTGTGTGTGGTGGTGTAGTGGTGTTAATGGTGTAGTGGTGTTAATGGTGGTGGAGTGTGTTAATTGGTGTAGTGGTGTTAATGGTGGTTATGGTGGTGTTAATGGTGTAGTGGTGTTAATGGTGGTTAGTGGTGTTAATAGTGGTGTAGTTGGTGATAGTGGTGTTAATGGTGGTGTAGTGGTGTTAATGGTGGTGTAGTGGTGGTAATGGTTGGTGTAGTGGTGTTAATGGTGATGTAGTGTTAATGGTGGAGTAGTGGTGTTAATGGTGGTGTAATGGTGTTAATGGTGGTGTAGTGGTGTTAATAGTGGTGTAGTGGTGTTAATGGTGGTGTAGTGGTGTTAATGGTGGTGTAGTGGTGTTAATGGTGGTGTAGTGGTGTTAATGGTGGTGTAATGGTGTTAATGGTGGTGTAGTGGTGATGGGGGGGTAGCTTATCAAAGATACGTTTGGTTTTGGTGTTAATAGAGCGAGTTGGTGTAAGGGAGAGTTTGTGGTGTTGTTACCAGCGGGAGGGAGGAGGCGTGTAGGGGGTGGCGTGGTGTACGGAGTGGGAGTAAGGCGTGCGCGCTTCCTGATTCTGGGGATTTATCAGGAGGCGTGTGGGTGAACGTGGCGTGCGAGGTTGACACGCTCCTCGCACACCTGGTTACCGTGCCCACCACACACACACACACGACTGTGGGTGAAAGGTGAGGCAGGTGTTGAAGCGTGCTGGTGTACCACTGGCCTGCCTCTGTCACACACACTTGCCTCTCACGTACACCTGAGTACTCGCGTTACTGCTCCTCCACCACCACCACACTCCTCGGTGAATGTTGACGTATGTTTGTGAGTCTTTACTAAATATATTCCAATTAAAATGATCATCCTGTTCAGTAGGTCTCTCTCTCTCTCTCTCTCTCTCTCTCTCTCTCTCACAGAATTTACCACACCTCTCCTACTTTGTTTACATACACAGGTAAAGCACAATGCTTGAAGTGATCCTGGGAATTTCCTTCTTTTGGTGTAATATTTCCACCCTTGTACCGGAGATTGGTGGAGGCTCATGTTGATGGAGGTACATGGTGAAGGGTCGAGGAGGAGTGACCTGTATAGTATAGCTGTGTGTAGGGGGACCAGGTGTGACAAGATGAACACCTGTTAGGTAACCAACACGTGTGGTTGACAGCAGACTAGTAGGGGAGAGCCCAGGTGGTAGGTGTGTGTGTGAGAGAGAGGAGAAAGTGACAGAAAACATTTATTTATATTATTTATTAATGTATTTATTTTAGATACATAATGCATTAAAAACAGTAGGTGAGACAAAGTAGTGTGTGTGTGCGCTCTCTTCAACCTGGGCTTCCATGTGCCACACACAACGTCAGCTTTCCCAGTCCAGTGCAGTACGTCCTCCCAGTAATGACTAGAAGAGAATATTACCCCACAACACACACCAGGCATTGTTATTGATCGTACACACACACACGCACACACACACACACACACACACACGCACACACACACACACATTAGTGAGAGATGACTAACCTGATGAGAGAAATATAGTACAGGTAATACATCTTAGCTGGTGGAAGGTCGCGTAGACTAACACTCCAACACCTCTGAAGAACTTGTGTGTTTTATTATTGAGGGAGACAAGTATAGAATCGTGGAGGAGGCAAGGACCATTAAGGGAGAAGAATTATAACTAGAGGAGGAAGGAATCAAGAAGGAGGAGGAGGAGGAAGTAAGGAATCAAGAAGGAAGAAGAGGAGGAAGGAAGAAGATGAGGAGGAGGAGGAGGAGGAGTAGGAATCACAAAGGAAACAAAAGTATGAAAGAATAAATAGCAACATCAGCACTATAAGAAGAAAGGGGAGTGGGGGATAAGAGGAGAGAAGAGGAAAAGGGGTGAGAGAGGAGGGGAGGGTATGGGAGGGGGGTAGGCAGATCGAGAGGGTGCTTGGGAGGTATGAGGAGGGAGGGATGGGGTGTTGGGAGGAGAGGGGGTATGAGGTGGAGAGGATGGGGTATTGGGAGGAGAGGGGGTAGGAGGTGGAGAGGGATGGGGTATGGGGAGGAGAGGGGGGTATGAGGAGGGGAGGGGATGGGGTATTGGGAGGAGTGGGGAGGAGGAGGGGAGGGATGGGGTATTGGGAGGAGAGGGGGAAGGAGGGAGAGGGAGGTATGAGGGGGGAGGAGAGGAGGGGTATGAGGGGGAGGGAGTAGGAAGAGAGGGAGGTATGAGGTGGGGAGGTGGTTGGGGAGGGAATGTATTGGTCAAGACTCCTGAAGGCATTATCTTGGCCTCTCCTTCAGATTTCAGGGACCATTGATCGTGATTGCTGACTCACTCTCACACCAAGTTTTTGATCAGAGACGGCGTGTGTATGTGTGGTTGTTTGTGTGTACGTGTTAGAGTGGTTGTTTGTTTGTGTGTATGTATTTAGGTGAAAATGTGGGTTGCGGGTGTTTCTGTGTGACCGCCTAGGTACAATAACACGGACGCAGGACTAACTGTGACTATATCACAGGTGTAGTGGAGTCAACTGTTGGCTGACTGTCAAGAAAAAGCTAAAAAGTGTTCTTGCGGCTGACAATGACCACAACACTGAACCACTATTTTGAGGAGGAGGAGGAGTTGGTGGAGGAGTTGGTGGAGGTATAAAGAGGAGTAGGAGTGGAAATATGAAGAGGAATTTGGAGGTGTTAGAGAAGGTGGTGGTGTTGGAGAAGGCGGCAGAACAGTGTGAGCCTCTCTCTCTCGTATCATCTTTCCTAGAGTTGTTTTTCGTCATGTTCCCAGCGGGTTACTGTACTCCTGTGTCAAGAATGTATTTCTCTCTGATAATGCACAGGTTAAGTCAGGTTAGATAATATTAGGATAGGTTAAATTGTTAGGTTTAGCTTAGATTAGGTTTGGACAGATTAAGTCAGATTGGAATAGGTTAGGTTTAGTTTAGATTAGTTTGGGATTGGTTAGGTTAGCGTTAGGATGGTGGCGGGTTAGGTTAGATTAGACTAGGTTAGATTAGGTTAAGATAGCTTAGATTAGATTAGCATTGGGATGGTTAAACAAGCTGTTGGGATTAGGTTAGCTTAGCGTTAGGGTGATAAAATAATTTGGTGGGGCCACTAACAACAATCACGTGAGGTAATTAGTGTCAAAAGTTATTCCGGTCAACCTTCATCATTTATCTTGAGGTGAACTGAGAGTTCTTGTGACTGTTCTCTGGTAATATTTCCCGGAACCTCGGACTCAAAAGTCTTTCACCACGTGGTTCAACTTTTCCTACAGTAAATACTTGTTTGTGTGTGTGTGTTGGTCGCTTCTGGGATCCCAGGAGACTGACTGAACGCTTAATTGGTAAACCCGGCAGCTTAGTTAATGGCCGATACTTTAACTTTATTATGTGTGTTTGATCGGTTATTTGGCTAATGTAAATGGTATGGATCTGTTTTGTGGGTGGGTGTGTGTGTGTGTGTGTGTGTGTGTGTGTGTGTGTGTGGGTGTGTGTGTGTGGGTGTGTGTGTGTGTGTGTGTGTGTGTGTGTGTGGGTGTGTGGGTGTGTGTGTGTGTGTGTGTGTGTGTGTGTGTGTGTGGGTGTAATAATAATAATAATAATAATAATAATTAACGGTTTATTGAAAAGTTCTGCAGCCTGAAGGAAAATATACATTGGGCATAAAATGACTTATTACATACATTGGTGGTTTAACAAAGCCTTCATTAGAGAAAGGTAAAGAACATACAGATTAATGTAGGTGTTGAACAGCAAAAACGTAGTGTAGTAACCTCCAGATGGTGTTAGGAGGACCTCACGTGGTGTGTAGTAGTTCCTCACAGATGGTGTTATGAGGCCTCACGTGGTGTAGTAATTCCTCACAGATGGTGTTATGAGGGCCTCACGTGGTGTAGTAATTCCCACAGATGGTGTTATGAGGGCCTCACGTGTGTGTAGTAATTCCCCACAGATGGTGTTATGAGGGGCCTCACGTGGTGTAGTAATTCCCCACAGATGGTGTTATGAGGGGCTCACGTGGTGTGAGTACCTCACAGATGGTGTTATGAGGGCCTCACGTGGTGTAGTAATTCCTCACAGATGGTGTTATGAGGGCCTCACGGTGTAGTAACCTTCCACATATGGTGTTATGAGGGCCTCACGTGGTGTAGTAATTCCTCACAGATGGTGTTATGAGGGCCTCACGTGGTGTAGTAATTCCTCACAGATGGTGTTATGAGGGCCTCACGGTGTAGTAATTCCTCACAGATGGTGTTAAGGAGCCTCACGTGTGTAGTAACTCCTTCACATATGGTGTTATGAGGGCCTACGTGGGTAGTAATTCTCACAGATGGTGTTATATGAGTGAGGTGTGGTTCCAGGCCTTCCTATCGTAGACGGATTAACACATCGCTGGTAGTTGTCCACGGGTTATCACATGGGTACCTGGGACCTCACTGTGTGAAAGGTCAACTTGGTACCACTGTTGCTTGAGTTGTTCTCACTGACTTAAGCACTGTTCACCACTGTTCACCTCTGTTTAACACTGGTTCCATTTCTTTCCTAAATGAAATAGTAACTCTGGCGTGAACTTGTTGATATTCCGGTGGGGGAGGAGGGTTCAGGGGAGGGAGTTGGTATGGGCCAACATAACAGTTGACCTGCGCCCTGGAGGGAGCGGGTGGTGTGTGTGTGGGTGTGTGTGTGTGTGTGTGGGTGTGTGTGTGCGTTTTGTACCTTAAATAATAATATTTGTTTCTGAAATTCCTAAATACTTTTATAAATATCTGTTAATATATATTTTTTTATCCTTCTCCAAATGTACAACGTCATCAGGTTCAAGTGGTAGAGGGTCAGAGTCACTGTTGGAGTTCAGAGGTCACCAGTTTATGTTCGGTTAGTTTGTTAGGTTAGGGGTTATGGGTTGGGTTAGGTTAGGTTAGGTTAGGTTAGGGGAGGTAGGTTATGGGTTAAGTTAGGTTAGGTTAGGTTATGGGTTTGGTTAGGTTAGGTTATGGGTTAGGTTAGGTTAGGTTTTATTTGGGAATTATTGGAACTGTGTTTGTTGTCGTTGTTATTAGTATTGTTGTTTCTCTGTAAAGTTAGTGACAGTGGTGTATATACACATTGAGTCTGTGTAGCAGTGTGCGGCAACCGTTTATTATGTTGTAGTTATTAAAGGTGTAGTGAGCAATTTGTATTGTTGTATAAGGTAATGGTTAATATAAACATCGTCACAACACAGCTGGGGGAGGTGGTGGACGAGGGGGAGGTGATTGAGGTGACTGGAGGAGCGACTGTACTCTGCATGACGCCACATGCCTGGGACCTGGCTCAGGTGACTGCGGAGGTGGGAGGGGGACAGAGTGAGGTGGGGACAGAGGAGGGGTGGAGGGAGACAGGAGGAGGGGTGGAGGGAGACAGGAGTGAGGGATGGAGGGGACAGGGGTGAGGGGTGGGAGACAGGAGGTGGAGGGAGACAGAGGAGGAGGGGTGGAGGGGAGACAGGAGTGAGGGGTGGAGGAGACAGGAGAGGGGTGGAGGAGAAGATGAGGGAGGACAGTGAGGAGTGGAGGGAGACAGGAGGAGACAGGAGTGAGGGGGTGAGAACAGGATGAGGAGACAGGAGTGAGGGGGTGGGAGGGGACAGGAGGAGGGGTGGAGGAGACAGAGGAGGGGTGGGAGGACAGGAGGAGGTGGGAGGAGACAGGAGGAGGGGTGGGAGGGAGACAGGAGGAGGTGGGAGGAGGTGAGGAGACAGGAGGAGGGGTGGAGGAGACAGGAGGAGGGGTGGAGGAGGACAGGAGTGGAGGGGGTGGAGGAGACAGGAGGAGGGGTGGAGGAGACAGATGAGGGGTGGAGGAGACAGAGTGAGGGAGGGAGACAGAGCAAGGGAGGGGGGTGGAGGGAGACAGGAGTGAGGTGGAGGGAGACAGGAGGGGGGGAGACAGAGGAGGGAGGGGAGGAGGGGGACAGGAGGAGGGGGTGGGAGGGGAGACAGGAGAGGTGGGAGGGGGACAGGAGGGGGAGACAGGGAGACAGAGGGAGGGGTGGGGGAGACAGGAGGAGGTGGAGGGGAGACAGGAGGAGGAGGAGGGGACAGGAGGAGGGGGTGGGAGGGAGACAGGAGGAGGGGGTGGAGGGACAGGAGGAGGGGGTGAAGGAGACAGGAGGAGGGGAGGGAGGGGACAGGAGGAGGGGGTGGAGGAGGCAGGAGGAGGGGGGTGGAGGAGACAGGAGGAGGAGTGGAGGACAGATGAGGGGTGAGGGGACAGGAGTGAGGGGGTGGAGGGAGACAGGAGGAGGGGACAGGAGGGGGACAGGAGGAGGGGCAGGAGGGGGACAGAGTGAGGGGGTGGGAGGGAGACAGGAGGGGATGGGAGGGGACAGGAGGAGGGGGTGGAGGGAGACAGGAGTGAGGGGGGGAGGGGGTGGAGGGGGACAGGAGGTGGAGGGACAGGAGGAGGGAGGGAGGGGACAGAGGAGGGGTGGGAGGGAGACAGGAGTGAGGTGGAAGGAGACAGGAGGAGGGGAGGGGACAGAGGGGTGGAGGAGACAGAGGAGGGGTGGGAGGGAGACAGGAGGAGGGGGTGGAGGAGACAGGAGTGAGGGGGTGGAGGAGACAGGAGTGAGGGGTGGAGGGGACAGGAGGAGGGGTGGAGGACAGGAGGAGGGTGGAGGGGACAGGAGGAGGGGGTGGAGGACAGGAGTGAGGGGTGGAGGGGACAGGAGTGGGGGACAGGAGTGTGTGGGACAGGAGGGGGTGGAGGGGAGACAGGAGTGAGGGGATGGAGGGGACAGGAGGGAGGGGGTGAGTGGAGAGGGAGTGAGGGGGTGGGGAGGGAGACAGGAGGAGGGGAGGGAGGGGGACAGGAGTGAGGGGGTGGGAGGGAGACAGAGGAGGGGTGGAGGAGACAGAGGAGTGTGGGAGGGGGACAGAGGAGGGAGGAGACAGAGGAGGGGGGAGGGGGACAGGAGGAGGGGTGGGAGACAGGAGGAGGGGTGGAGGGACAGGAGTGAGGTGGGAGGAGACAGGAGGAGGGGTGGGAGGGGACAGGAGGAGGGGGTGGAGGGGACAGGAGGGAGGGGTGGAGGAGCAGGAGGAGGGGTGGAGGGGACAGGAGTGAGGGGTGGGAGGACAGAGGAGGGGAGGGAGGGGACAGGAGGAGGGGGGGTGGAGGGATAAGAGGAGGGGGGTGGAGGAGAGAGGAGTGAGGAAGGAGGAGACAGGAGGAGGGGGGGAGGGACAGGAGTGAGGGGGTGGAGGGAGAAGGAGGGGATGGGAGGGACAGAGGAGGGGAGGGAGGGGACAGGAGTGAGGGAGGAGGAGACAGGAGGAGACAGGAGAGGTGGGGACAGGAGGGAGGGGTGGTGGAGGAGGAGAGGGGATGGGGGACAGGAGTGAGGGGGTGGAGGAGACAGGAGGGAGGAGGGAGGAGGACAGGAGGAGGGGGTGGAGGGGACAGAGGAGGGGTGGAGGAGACAGAGTGAGGGGTGGAGGGGACAGGAGGAGGGGTGGAGGGGGACAGGAGGAGGGGAGAAGGACAGGAGGAGGAGGGGAGGGACAGATGAGGGGGTGGAGGGAGGGGTGGAGGAGACAGAGAAGGGGAAGGAAGGAGGGGAGGGAGGGGGACAGGAGAGGGGTGGGGAGGGGAGACGATGGGAGGGGGTGGGAGGGGGACAGGAGGAGGGGAGGGAGGGGGACAGGAGTGAGGGGGTGGGAGGGGTACAGGAGGAGGGGTGGGAGGAGACAGAGTGAGGGGTGGGAGGGAGACAGGAGGAGGGGTGGGGACAGGAGTGAGGGGGTGGAGGGGACAGGAGGAGGGGTGGAGGGAGACAGGAGGAGGGAGGAGGGGACAGAGGAGGGTGGAGAGGGAGACAGTGGAGGAGTGGAGGGACGAGGAGGAGGGGGCGGAGGGGACAGGAGGAGGGGGTGGAGGAAGACAGAGAGGGGGTGGAGGGGACAGGAGGAGTGGAGGGAGGAGGGACAGAGAGGGGAGGAGACAGAGGGGTGGGAGGGGACAGGAGAGGTGGGAGGGAGACAGGAGGAGGGGGAAGGACAGGAGGAGGGGTGGAGGAGTGAGGGGTGGAGGACAGGAGTGAGGGGTGGAGGACAGGAGGAGGAGTGGAGGAGACAGGAGTGAGGAGGAGGTGATATGATGAGGATGGAGGTATCATGATGGAGTGTGTGAGGACAGGAGTGAGGTGGAGGGAGACAGATGAGGGGAGGAGATGGGAGGAGGGACAGGAGTGAGGGAGGAGGGGGACAGAGGAGGGGAGGGAGGGAGACAGGAGGAGGGGGGTGGAGGGAGACAGGAGGAGGGGGTGGAAGACAGGAGGAGGGGGTGGAGGGGAGACAGGAGGAGGGATGGAGGGGACAGGAGGAGGAGGAGCAGGTGAGTGAGGGATGGAGGAGACAGGAGGGGGGGAGGGGGAGGAGGTGAGGGGTGGAGGAGACAGGAGTGAGGGGTGGAGGACAGAGGGGAGGGGACAGGAGGGAGGGGTGGGAGGGAGACAGAAAGGAGGAGGGAGGGGGACAGGGTGAGGGGTGGGAGGGAGACAGGAGTGAGGGGTGGGAGGGAGACAGGAGGAGGTGGAGGGGACAGAGGGAGGGGTGGGAGGAGACAGGAGGAGGTGGGAGGGAGACAGAGGAGGGAGGGGACAGAGTGAGGGGAGGGAGGGGACAGAGGAGGGGGGAGGGAGACAGGAGAGGGGATGAAGGGGACAGGAGTGAGGTGGGAGAGGGGGAGGACAGGAGTGAGGTGGAGGACAGAGAGGAGGGAGGAGGGAGGGAGGGGTGGAGGGGACAGAGGAGGGGGGAGGGACAGGAGGAGGGGGAGGGAGACAGGAGGAGGGGGTGGAGGGGGACAGGAGGAGGGGGTGAGGAGAGGGGTGGGACAGAGAAGGAGGGAGTGAGGTGGGACAGAGGGGTGGAGGGGGACAGGAGGGGGTGGGGAGGGGACAGAGGGAGGGGGTGGGACAGAGGAGGGGGAGGAGACAGGAGGAGGGGTGGAGGGAGACAGGAGGGAGGGGTGGAGGGGGACGGAGGAGGAGGTGGGGGAGACAGGAGGAGGGGTGGGAGGGAGACAGGAGGAGGTGGGACAGGAGGAGGTGGAGGCAGGAGGAGGGGGTGGAGGGGACAGGAGGAGGTGGAGGAGACAGGAGGAGGGGTGGAGGAGACAGGAGTGAGGAGGAGACAGGAGGAGGGAGTGGAGGGGACAGAGTGAGGGAGGAGAGGACAGGTGTGAGGGGTGGAGGGAGAAGAGGGGAGGGGACAGAGGAGGGGGACAGTGAGGGGGAGGGGACAGGAGGGAGGGAGGGGGACAGAGGAGGGGGTGGGAGGGAGACAGGAGGGGGGAGGAGACAGAGGAGGGGGTGGGAGGGAGACAGGAGGAGGGGAGGGAGGGGGACAGGAGTGAGGGGGGGAGGTGACAGGAGGAGGGGAGGGGAGGGGGACAGGAGGAGGGGTGGGGAGACAGGGGGAGGAGTGAGGGGGGGAGGAGACAGAGGAGGTGGGAGGAGGACAGGAGGGAGGGGTGGGGAGACAGGAGTGAGGGGTGGAGGAGACAGAGGGAGGGGAGGGGACAGGAGGAGGGAGGAGGACAGAGGTGAGTGGAGGAGACAGGAGTGAGGGTGGAGGAGGACAGAGGAGTGGGTGGAGGGGGGAGGAGGAGGGTGGGGGACATTGGTGAGAGGGGTGGGAGGGACATTGGAGGGAGGGGTGGAGACAGAGTGAGGGGAGGTGGAGGGACAGAGTGAGGGGTGAGGAGACAGGAGTGAGGGGGTGAGGGGAGAGGGGAGACAAGAGAGGGGTGGGGGACAGGAGGGGAGGAGGGGAGAGGGAGGGGAGGAGGACAGAGGAGGGGATGGAGGAGACAGGGAGGAGAGGGGGACAGGAGAGGGGTGGGAGGGGAGACAGGTGAGGGGGGAGGAAGACAGAGGGAGGGGTGGAGGGAGACAGGAGGTGGAGGAGACAGGAGGAGGGAGGGGACAGGAGGAGGAGGAGGGGGACAGGAGGAGGGGTGGAGGAGACAGGAGGAGGGGGTGGAGGAGACAGGAGTGAGGGGGAGGAGGGGACAGGAGGGGAGGGGTGGAGGACAGGAGGAGGAGTGGAGAGTGGGAGTGGAGGTGATGGGAGATGGAGGACAGAGGGGACAGGAGTGAGGGGAGACAGAGGGGGGAGGGGAGACAGGAGGAGGGAGAGGGAGGAGGGGACAGGAGGGGGAGGAGACAGGGGAGGAGGGGGAGGGGAGGTGAGGGGAGAGGGGAGAGGGAGGAGGGGAGAGGGGGGGAGAGAGGAGGGGAGGGGGGAGGGGAGACAGGGAGGAGGGAGAGGGGAGACAGGGGAGGTGGGGAGAGGGGAGGGAGACAGGAGGGAGAGGGGTAGAGGAGGAGGAGAGGGAGGAGGAGAGAGGAGGAGGAGACAGGAGGGGGGAGGAGACAGGAGAGAGGGGAGAGGAGACAGGAGGAGGGAGAGGGGGGAGGGGAGGAGACAGGAGGGGAGGAGGAGGGGAGACAGGAGGGGGGGAGGGAGACAGGAGGTGAGGGAGAGGGGAGAGAGACAGGAGGGGGGAGGGGAGAGAGGGGAGGAGGGAGGGGGAGGGGACAGGAGGGAGAGGGGGGAGGGGAGGGAGACAGGAGGAGGTGGGAGAGGGGGTAGAGGGGGAGGGAGACAGGGAGGAGGGAGAGGGGAGGAGGAGACAGGGAGGGGGGGAGAGGGGAGACAGGGGAGGAGGGGAGAGGGGGGAGAGAGACAGGGAGGGGGGGAGGGGACAGGGGAGGAGGGAGAGGGGGGTAGAGGGGGAGGGAGACAGGGAGGAGAGAGAGGAGGAGGGACAGGGGAGGGGAGGGAGACAGGAGGAGGGGAGAGGGGGGTAGGGTGGGGGAGGGAGACAGGAGGAGGGAGAGGAGGAGGGACAGGGGAGGGGGAGAGGGAAGGGAGGAGGGAGGAGGGGGGAGAGAGGGAGGAGGAGACAGGAGAGGGGAGAGGGGGGAGAGGGGAGGGGAGACAGGAGGAGGAGAGGAGGAGGGAGACAGGGAGGGGGGGAGGGAGACAAGGGGAGGAGGGAGAGGGGGGAGAGAGACAGGAGGGGGGAGAGGGGAGAGACAGGGGAGGAGGGGGAGAGGGGGGAGAGAGACAGGAGGGGGGGAGGGAGACAGGGGAGGAGGGGAGGGGGGTAGAGGGGGAGGGGAGACAGGGAGGGAGGGGAGGGAGAAGAGAGACAAAGGGGAGACAGGGAGAGAGAGGGGAGAGGGAGAAGAGACAGAAGGGGGGGAGGAGACTATTTTGGCAAAAAAGGTAAAAAATATGATAACAAGAAGAAGGGGGGTAATTTATCAGAAAGGTTTTTGATAAATCAAGGTGTGTTTTTCTTGTTAAAACTTAAATGTTTACATTTTGGTGCCATGACAGGAAATTATTGTCATATTTTGTTCAGACAGCAAGTTATTGTGGTTGGATGGTTACCACATGATGGGCTTTAATAACAGACACACATATTTTACCTGTTTGTTTTAATAAATATAATAATGGGGAAAATAAAATTTTTTTTTTTGGGGAGAGATATAAAATTTGGATATATATTTTTTTACACGGAGTTCTTTTGGCAACGTGTGGTTTTCGCTGGCCATGTGTTAAGGAGGAAGAATTTTGGGGATTTTACCAGGTTTGACCAAGGTTTTAGTAGACTTATACCAAATGTATATTTTGAAAGAGAGATTAGGTTTTATTTAATAAGTTTGAGTGTAATTAATTGTTTGGCTATGTTACGAATAATAATAATAATAATGATAATAATAATAATAATAATAATAATAATAATGATAATAATAAATAATATAACAATAATAATAATAATAATAATACTAATAATAATAATAATAATAATAATACAATAATAATAATAATAATAATAATAATAATAATAATAATAATAATAATAATAATAATAACAATAATAATAATAATAATAATAATAATAATAATAATAATAATAATAATAATAATAATAATAATAATAATTAATAATAATAATAACAATAATAATAATAATAATAATAATAATAATAATAATAATAACAATTAATAACAATAATAATAATAATAATAATAATAATAATAATAATAATAATAATAATAACAACAATAATAATAACAATAATAATAATACTACAACCAAGAATATTTAGACAAACGAGACAAAACGATATACAAAAGGAAGAAAGAGAAACAAATAGGATAATAACACTTAGAGACGCTAACAAAAAGGAAACAATGGTATAAAATGAGATAAAACAGGAGGTGAGAGAAAGATGGAAGAAGAGAGATATTAGACGAGGAGAAGATAAACGAGATACTAAAGGACATGATGAAAATAAGAGAGAGACAATAAGATAGATGAGAGAGACATACGTGAGGGGAAGGTAAAGGTGAGGGTCATGAGGTGAGGTAAGGTGAGGGATGGAAGGTGAGGGGAAGGTAAGGTGAGGGTCATGGAAGGTGAGGGAAGGTAAGGTGAGGGGGTCATGTGAGGAAGGTATGTGAGGGTCATGGAAGGTGAGGGAAGGTAAGGTGAGGGGTCATGGAAGGTGAGAGGGGTAAGGTGAGGGGTCGCAATGAAAGTGGGTGATGGTAGCGGAAGGTGAGGGAAGGAAGGTGAGGAATGGAAGGTGAGGGAAGGTAAGGTGAGGGCCGTGGAAGGTGAGGGAGGGGGTGAGGGGTCGGAGAGGAAGGAAGGTGAGGGGTTGAAGGTGAGGAGGGGGTAAGGGTGAGGGCCATGGAAGGTGAGGAAGGTAAGGAGGGTGAGGAAGGTAAGGTGAGGGTCATGGAGGTGAGGGGAAGGTGAGGTAGAGGGGTCATGTGAGGTGGAGGTAAGGAGGTCAAGGGAAGAGGGGGAGGTGGGTGAGGGCCGTGAAGGTGTGGGGGAAGGTAATGGGTGAGGGCTGGAAGGTGGGGGAGGGGAGAGGGCATGGAAGGTGAGGGAGGGTAAGGTGGGGGTCTGCATAGGTGAGGAAGGTGAGGGGGTCAGGAAGGAGGGGAGGTGAGAGGGGAAGGTGAGGGGAAGGTAAGGTGAGGGCAAGGTGAGGGGAAGGTAAGGTGAGGGTCATGGAAGGTGGGGAAGGTAAGGTGAGGGCGCAATAAGGTGGGGAGGTAAGGTGAGGTCATGGAAGGGGAAGGTAGGTGAGGGTGACATGGAAGGTGAGGTTAATGAGGTGAGGTGAGGGTCATAAGGTGAGGGGAAGGTAGGGAGGGTCATGAATGAGGGAAGGAAGGTGAGGGGTCATGGAAGGTGGGGAGGGAGGGGTGGGAGGAGGGTCATGGAAGGTGAGGGGGAAGGTAAGGTGAGGGTCATGAAGGTGAGGGAGGTAAGTTGGGGTCGTGGAATGGGGAAGGTAAGGTGTGATGGAAGTAAGAGGGGAAGGGAAGGTGAGGGGTCATGGAGGTGGGGGTAGGAGGGGACAAGTGAAGGTGAGGGGAAGGTAAGGTGAGGGTCATAGAGGGTAAGGTGGTGAGGGGTCATGGAAGGTGGGGAAGGTAAGGTGAGGGAAGGAAGAGGAGGGTAAGGTGGGGTCATGAAGGTGAGGGATGGAAGGTGATGGGTAGCTGGAGAGTGGAAGAGGGCGAGGGGAGGGGGGTAAGCAGAGGGAAGGTGAGGGAAGGGTAATGTGGAGGGTCATGGAAGGTGGGGAAGGTAAGGTGAGGGGTCATGGAAGAAGGTGAGGGGAAGGTAAGGGGTGAGGGGTCATGGAAGAGGGAAGGTAAGGTGAGGGTCATGGAAGGTGAGGGGAGGGGTAGGTGAGGGGCTGGAAGGTGAGGGAAGGGGTGAGGGGCTGCAAGGTGGGGAAGGTAAGGTGAGGGGTCTGGAAGGTGAGGGGTCATGGAAGGTGAGGAAGGTAAGGTGAGGGTCATGGAAGGTGAGGGGAAGGTAAGGTGAGGGGTCATGGAAGGTGAGGGGAAGGTAAGGTGAGGGGTTGGGGAAGGTGAGGGGAAGGGGGGTGAGGGGTCATAACAGAGGAAGGTGAGGAAGGTAAGGTGAGGGTCTGAAGGAATGAAAGGAGAATGTAAATAGAAGAGAATGAAAAGAAGAATGAGGAAGAAAGATAATGTGAACTATATAATGATACAAGGAAATGAGACTAGACCATAGACACACCTTTTATTTACACACTGTATAGTATAAAAGTGAATGTATGGACTGTGTGAATGTTAAAACGTATATAATGTAAGATCCATAAGATGACATATACAAGAATATGCATTTTAATAACAACAAACATAGGTATCATGACAGGTGCGATGATGATATTTCACCTGTGATATGTACTTAACACAACATCAACACTTTAGTCAAGGCAAGAAGTTATAAACCAACAACACCACAAACAACCTGCATAAATGATAATCACCAGGTGTATAATCATAACTGTAGCTATAATTCATACTATAAATAATCCAATATATAATCATCCTTATAATGAGACGTAAAACACACAATGACTTACTTAAGACAGCAACGTAAAGATTGTAACAAATACTAAATGAGGTAAATACAAGCCATAAACATAAACATGTAAATGAACTAATAATATTTAATAAGAGGATCCAGATAAATATTCGTTCAAATGTATCATAATGTTGGAGTTAAAAGAAATGGGTCTTTGGATTAAGAGATAGATTGAACATATGAATAATTTGTATGATTTGATAGGTATTAAATTTACTAACACAACCAATCAACTCATTGTATACGAATACTAAACCAATGAAGATAACTATAAGAACAGTGACAGAGAAAGAATTACCTACCTCTATCACCCCAGACGATAGGTAAACAAACTCCCATTTTCTCTCACGCATCACGTACTTTAATGGTAAACTCAGCTAAATAATGTGCTTTATAATTCACCCTGATGTAGTGGCAACAACTTCTTATCTATGTTACCTCCACCACACGCATCACGAGGCCAAACTCACACATAACATTTACCTTCTAGATCGGTCGAGTTTCATTATATTTTACAACGATGTTTTGGTCATAGAGGAATTACAGCCAATTATTGAGTCTTAACTGTGCAAAATTCCTTCATAAATCACCCTACCATTTCTTCTTCTACACCAACACTAACGACAGACGTGGTAAATGTGGGTTAACTGCTTTCGCTCCGCCACACTATCTTCAGATCCGGGATGTGGTTAACTAGAACTCTCGCTTATAATGAGAAAATGGCCAATCGATCCGACATTTTACCTCGGGGCCCATCAACAGTCATTTAACTTTTAACCTCGTGTCTGTTATTTTAAACTCCTAGACACACTAAGCCATTGGTAAGAACGTATTTTAAACCTTAATTTGTGTCTTAACGTCCATAAACTTACGATGTAATTCCTAAGTGCGATAACACCTGGGTATATGAACTTACCTGTATGCTTAATTAACACTGATATACCTGTATGTCTATCTAACACACACAGAGAGAGAGATAGGACAAACTATGGCTCCCTTCAGGTCATTACAGCACGACACAACACACCCAAGCCCCCAGCCACAAAGAATTCCTCCACTCACTACACCTGATCATGGCTTTAATTACTCCTCCCACTGTGCTCCGTGACGTTACTCCAGGGTTTTTTCTACACCCAAATGCTCCACCTAATTTAAATAACTACTACTCTTAATACTCCATGTTCAACTCTCTAGATCATTATATTCAGAAAGTTAATGTCACTCCTTAACAAATCCTTCAACTGGGGAAGATTTAAGACGGAAATAGAAACGAAAATGGAGATGGGAAGGAAGGGAAGGAGAGATATATATACCGTAGTAAACCTTTGAGAATCAGGTCCCTAGAATCAGAGAAATGTTAGTCGTTGCCTCAAGGTTTCTATTACAACTGTGGGCGGTGACGGCGGTGACGGAGGAGTCGTGTCACAGGCGGGTTATCGCGACCACCATCACAATTAAAGGAGATGTGGGAGTCAGGAAGCCCTCTCTGCCAGCGCCTCTCCCGGACCTACCTACCTGCCCCGACCACTACCACACGAAGGAGGCCAAGCGGAAGGTGGTCAAGGTGCTCACGTCTATTCATGTTATTTATAGTGGGAGATATCATCACAACTGCCATACTCGTCTATTCATGGTGGGGTGATATCATCTACCACACTCACGTCTACTCATGTTACTTACGGTGAGTGATAGAAATACATAGGGGTAGGCGGACATTTTGTAGCCCTCTGGCGGATAAACAGTTAACTCACTGCCAGCAACCCTCCTAACGGATAAACAGTAAACTCACTAGCCACTCTGGCAGATAAACAGTAAACTCACTGGCCCTCTGGCGGATAAACGGTAAACTCACTGTAGCCCTCCTGGCGGATAAACAGTAAACTCACTGGCCCTCTAGCGGATAAACAGTAAACTCACTGTAGCCCTCTAGCGGATAAACAGTAAACTCTTAACAGCCCTCTAGCGGATAAACAGTAAACTCACTGGCAACCTCTGGCGGATAAGCAGTAAAGCTCACTGTAGCCCTCTATGAATAAACAGTAAGCACTGTAGCCCTCTAGCGGATAAGCAGTAAACTCACCAACAGCCCTCTAGCGGATAAACAGTAAACTCACTGTAGCCCTCTAGCGGATAAACAGTAAACTCACTGTAGCCCTCTAGCGGATAAGCAGTAAGCTTTCACTGTAGCCCTCTAGCGGATAACAGTAAACTCACTGTGGCCCTCTGGCGGATAAACAGTAACTCACCAGCCCTCTGGCGGATAAACAGTAAACTCACCTGTAGCCCTCTGGCGGATAAACAGTAAACTCACTGCCAGCAGCCCTCTGGCGGATAAACAATGCAAACTCACTGTAGCCCTCTAGCGGATAAGCAATGCAACTCACTGTAGCCCTCTAGCGGATAAACAGTTAACTCACTGTAGCCCTCTAGCGGATAAACAGTAAACTCGCAGCAGCCCTCTAGCGGATAAACAGTAAACTCACTGTAGCCACTCTGGCGGATAAACAGTAAGCCCTGTAGCCCTCTAGCGGATAAACAGTTAACTCACTGTGGCCCTCTGGCAGATAAACAGTAACTCACTGTAGCCCTCACAGCGGATAAACAGTTAACTCACTGTAGCCCTCTGCTTGGATAAACAGTAAACTCACTGTAGCCCTCTGGCGGATAAACAGTTAACTCACTGTAGCCACTCTGGCGGATAAACATTAAGCTCACTGTAGCCCTCTGGCGGATAAACAGTAAACTCACTGTAGCCTCTAGCGGATAAACAGTAAGCTCACTGTAGCCCTCTAGCGGATAAACAGTAAACTCACTGTAGCCCTCTAAGGATAAACAGTAAACTCACTGTGGCCCTCTGGATAAACAGTAAGCTGTAGCCCTCTGGCGAGGATAAACGGTAAACTCACTGTAGCTAGCGGATAAACAGTAAACTCACTGTAGCCCTCTGTGGATAAACAGTAAACTCACTGTAGCCCTCCTAATGACAAGAAAAAAGTACTATGCTTCTTTATTACCCTGCAGTTTTTATGCACTTGAATTTACAACACTTTCAAAAACTTAATAATAGTCGACACTTGTTTTATGACTTTTGACCTTATAAAGTTTGAAATTGACCCCAAACGTGACAGTTATGACCAATTTAGTAGTAATGTGTAACTCTGCTTTTAGCTATATCGTGTACCGAGTCATTCTGTGATTTAGTTTAGTACATACAGAAATTTTCAAAACAATTACAACATCCTCGAAATCAAAACAATGTATCGGTACCTAAAAAAATAAATGTTTTCGTTTATAAAGATGTCATTTTCCTTTATGTAATATTTCAGAGTCAACGAATAATCCAATTAATCATTTGAATACCATTATATACCTGAGTGTTGGCAAGCCTGTAAACACCTGGCTGGTGTTATAGCCTGTAAACACCTGGCTGAGTGTTGTAAGCCTCATAAACACCTGGCTGAGTGTGTAAGCCTGTAAACACCTGGCTGAGTGTTGTCCTGTAAACACCTGGCTGAGTCCTTGTAAGCCTGTAAACACCTGGCTGGTGTTGTAAGCCTGTAAACACCTGGCTGAGAGTGTTGTACCTTCAGTCATCTCGGTGTTTACATGCCTTCTCCCTCACACGTCCATGTCACCGGTTGGCCCTCCAAGAATAAACTCTATACCCTAACACTCTGCCTCAAACACAGAAACTTTATGCTAATCGCTATTTATCGCTGAACATTGTGCGAGGAAGTTATTTTTATATTTCTTAATGACGCGCCGTCCTATGCTTGAACAAATTGCTTGCCATAAATAAACTGTATATGAGGTTATTCCACAGTGATGAAGGCAGATACATACTACGGATACATCATCAAACACCCCCCTTCCCCCCTCTCTCTTGAAACAGGAAGTGGTTTAACTGGCACTAAACTAACGCCATTTATCCAGATTTTCTCATTTTTTTTCGTAAATTGTGGAAAGAAAATGTATTTAATTATGTTCTAATGGGAATGCGGTATTGACGTTATTTTGAACCTCCTCCGAACCAGCACTCCCATCATAGCCTAAGATCCTTCCTACCTACCTCCTCACTTCCACTGTCAATACTAAAGCCTTTCCTTCCATCCTGCATCCTACACGTCCTCTCTCTCCCTTTCCTCCTTTTTTCATCATCATTCTAAGACCTCACCTTCCTCCTTCCTCCTCAGCCCCTCCTCCTTTCTTCCTTCCTTCCCGACCCTCCACCTTCCTTCCCCTTCCCTGCCCACCTCCTCCCGGCTCCCTTCGTCTGTGAGTGCCGATATTCCTTAACAATGGGACCCAGGTGGTGAAGCCCGACCTGTCTCTACATGCAAACAGGTTCCCTTAGCAGAGATAATAATACAGACCTCTTCTAATTTACTAAGCGGGCTTCCATTCTTACACACACACACACACACACACACACACACACACACACACACACACACACACACACACACACACACACGTCTTATCCCTCTACGACAAATTAACTCACTGGCCACGATTAATTAACTCCACCTCGATGTTTACGACAACCTAACCCTCTAGTCTGGTCTGTAATGTTTGCTTATGCTGTACGATAACTTATCCAGATTGTGTTCGATAGCCAGTCTGATTTCACGATATTTAGTCTGTTCCTCAGCTCACCCCTCCCTCTCCTCCCTCTTTCCCTCCATGCTTCTTCCCAACCCCACCTCCCTCCCCCTACACCTGAGCTCTGATCATCACCTTCAATCATCACCTGTCCAGAAATAATTTAACACTTCGAGAAACATATCTCACTTAACCCAGGTAAATATCAATCTTAAGTTCCATCCATCTATCAACCAAGGCAGACACACACACACACACACACACACACACACACACACACACACACACACACACACACACACACACACACACACACACACATGAGATTACCGAGCTTCCCTAAGGAGTCCAGTCACATCAGCCTGCCTGTAATTTGCAACCACCTACATTATTCACCTCCTAAATTACATTAATCAGGTCATCATACACCTGTTGTTTTCGACCGTCCACCAGCACCACGCTGCCACACAGTGACTTAGATGTATTTCTGGGGTCATATTTTCCACAGGTTCACACGGAAATGTTTTTTTAATATATTTTCCTTGTACTTCACACAACCACACATACATACACACATACATACGTTACACATAAACCACACCACAACACACCACACCCACATCACAATACCACACCACCATACCACACCACCACACCACACCCACACACACACAGTCTTCTGTTTTCAGCCATCCAGTAACGGTAATGGTGAAAAATAAGACGATCACCCACCTCATAATAAGCCAGTCCTAGTTTTCTGTGAGCACCAACTACGTTAAGCAAGATAATGGAGGTAAATGATGATGTCATTTGAAGAAGACAAACAAGTAACGATAGAACTACATGACAACGAAGGCAGACGACTATGATTCTTAGTGGTGTGATGACCGGGGCAACCTCTTTGACGTATTGTGTTGAAGAATGAAATGAAGTGGTGGCAGTGGCTCAGTGGTGGTCAGTTTTACACACACACACACACACACACATACACACACGCAAATTCTTATCGTTACAATAAAACAATTGACTACCTTTATACCGTGAGAACATCCACAAAATCACACCTTAACATAACAGAAACAGTTTACACAACCTAACCTGTAGCACAGAAATGAATTAGACCATGGCAGATGTTCTGTGACTGTCTGTGTGTCGTATCCACTCCATCACGTCTTACATATATAATCATAACAACTAAGTGTTTAAATAATAGGAGTAATTACGTCGTGTGAATGGCTAATTCTGTACTTGATTATTCTAAAGTTTGTCTCTTATATAAGTTATATACACAAATGATTGAGTATAATAGGTATTTGTATTTGTTATTAATATATTTCACGTTATAAGTTACCTGTATTTGAGAGGTATATAGTTATTGAATATGATATTTTTATTAATTTTTGTCAGGATGTGTGTGTGTGTATTTAATAATAATATGTATGTTCAATAATGTTGTGTGTGTGTGTGTCTGTGTGTGTGTATGTGTGTGTGTGTGTGTGTGTGTGTGTCGCCAAAAAAATAAAAGACTATATACATGTAGTAGAAGTAATGTGAGCAGGGAGGACGATGCTGCCTGATACACCCATCGTCTGGGTGAGTGAGTGTCTGTGTCTGTACCCTTTTACTCCAGCTGGCGTCATCACCTCCATTATCTCCACAATGAATGAATTTATTTTTTCAGATTAACATTACGATGACAGCCCCCCTTACCCTCCCCCCCTCCCCACCCTATCCTCCCCAGCCCCTAACCCCGTGGAAGTCATTCTGGTCCCCCCCACACACACACACACACAATACCAAATAAAACTCAATAAAACGGTACACAACAAACATTCAAAACAGTATTATCTGATTTCCCCGAATTACTGACTCGACAAACAGTTTTAGCTTCAACTGTTTGGTTATCACAGAGAGTTGAACAGCTCACTGATGACACAAGGTAGTAAGGCAAGTAACAGTTGAGTAAAACACCAAGACTAAGGGAAAGTTCCGGTAAAAATATTATCGACTGGGATACCTAATCTAACCTAACCTGACCCTATCTAACCCTAACCTGACCTGACCCTATCCTAACCTAACCTAATCTGACCTATCTAACTACTTCCCTAACACAATATCTACCTAACCCTATCCCTAACCTATTGACCCTATCTAACCCCTAACCTGACCCTATCCTAACCTAACATTTAAAACAGAGAATACATTACAAAATATACAAGATTTATTTGATTCTGTAGTATATCACCTTCCCTTCCCCCCTCCTCTCCGCCCACCCCCGCCCACCCCGCCCACCACCACCCGCATCCCCGCCATTGTGAATTAAAACGAAAAGCTTACGAAATCGAAAAACAAAACTAAATAAAAAATTAAAGAAAAAAAAACGACATTGGAAAATAGTTAACATCGCTCTAATGCAGCACGAACGTCCATTACACAGGCGAGAAGAGTGAAAACGCTACAGAATCCCTCCCACACTGTGCTGTAGAAAGGTAAGTAGAACCCATGGCGCTTTCCCCACTGAACATGACAGCTTCTTTTTAGTTAGGAATTCTCACCCTAACTTCTGGTAGCCAGAAACTGCCTCTCCCCTCCTTTCCTCTCCCTTCCTTACACCCTTCCTTACACCCCTTCCCTTCCTTCCTTGCCCCTTCCCCTCCTTCCTCCCCCTCCTCCTCCTCTCTCTCATTGTTTACGTGATCAATTTCCACTCTTTGTGTTGGTAGGAAGTCATACTCAGACACAAAACTCCTCATTATTTGGAAATAAATATTAATGTCCCTAATTACTCAGGTTATTGGTGGAGGGCAGTTATACTAGAACACTCACTGAATGACTAATCTAGAATTTGAGAAATGTGGCTTAATAGAAACTCCTTAGAGCATTGTTCCTGGAAATACAACCTGCCGGCCCACCCACCTTCATTCTCTCCCGCCCTTACCCAGCTCACCTTCTTTCTCTCCACCCCTCCTTCCCACTCACCCCACACCCTTTACTACTCTACTCACCTCCCGACCACCACAACTTCCTTCTCTCAGTTCCTACCCACCCCACACCTCCTTTCTGTCTCTCCCCCTCCCCCCCCATACCTTTGTCTCCCTCCTCCCCTCCATCCACAAACACCTCACCTCCCCTCCCCACCTGGGCCAGATACACCGTCCTCATTACCATCCTGGCCATGTAACCACGCAGGTGATCCATCTTGTCTGAGTCGACTTCCCTCGTTGCCTTGAGGAGAAACACAACACCTATACACATAACCACACCAGCGTTTGTTTCCGCGGAGTAACTAAACTCCTCCTGTCTCTACTTCACTTGAGGTCAGTGCTACGCTTCACCACGGATGAATGAATCAACCACAGTTCAGAAAGCAAATCAGAATAAAATCGTTAGCTATTATAGTTTTTTACAACTATTTCGTCCATTGTTGTAATCCAGGAATACAATATTTGCTCTCAATAGATCAATCTAACACTCCTTTCTTAGTCATCGCCGTAATCATCAACACACACAAGTCGTTTCGGTCTCCCTCACATACGACGACTGTGCTTTATCTTCCTCCGCGGCTGTTGTTATCCCCCCCTCCCAGGTAAGAACAGTAATGTAAAAAGTAGTACCAGAAAAATGACTGTCATCCTTGGATACGTGACCATCCCGCTTCTGGAGTGTCGCAGGTGGACCTGGGGAGTGTGAGGCATATTACTAGGTGTCGAGACTGTACCAGGGAGTCATCAGGGGTGTAACTAGGAGTGTCAGCGGTGGCACCAGGGAATGTCGGTGGAGTACCTGGGAGTGTCAGAGGTGTACATAAGTGTCAGAGGTGTACCTGGGGTCTCAAAGGTGTACCTGGGGTGTCAGGTTATGCCTTGGGTGTCGAGGTGTACCTGGGAATGTCAGAGGTACCAGAAGTCAGGGGAATGTAACTGGGGCCAGCGGTGTACCAGGGAATGTCGATGGAAGTACAGAGATCAGTGTCAGAGGGTGTGCCTGGGAGTGTCAAAGGTAATACCCTGGAAGTGGTTGGCCTGTAGTGTCAGGGGTGTGCCTGGGAGTGTCAGAGGTGTGCCTGGGAGTGTCGGAGGTGTGCTGTGAGTGTGAGGTGTGCCTGGGAGTGTCAGGTGTTCCTGGGGAGTGTCAGAGGTGTACCTGTGGAGTGTGAAAATGTGCAAGAGGTGTGCCAGGGAATGTCAGTGGAGTACCTGGCAGTGTCAAGGTGTGCCTGGGATTGTCAGAGGTGTGCTAGGGAGTGTCAGAGGTATGCTGGGGAGTGTCAGGGTGTGCCCAGGAGTGTCAGGTGTACCTGGGAGTGTGAGGTGTACCAAGGGTGTCTGAGGTGTGCCTGGGAGTGTCAGAGGTGTGCCTGAGAGTGTCGGAGGTGTGCCTGGGAGTATCAGAGGTGTGCCTGGGAGTGTCGGAGGTGTGCCTGGGGAGTGTAGAGAACATCTGGAGGTGTACCTGAGGTGTCGGAGGTGTGCCTGGGACGCTGTCAGGGTGTGCTTGGGGTGTCTGAGATGTGCCTGGGAGTGTCAGCGTGTGCCTGGAGAGGTGTCTGAGGTGTACCTGGGTGTAAGAGACACAAGTGTCAGAGAGGTGCACCTGGGAGTGTCAGAGGTGCACGTTGGAGTGTCTGAGGTATTACCTGGGAGTGTCTGAAATAATACTGGCAGTGTCTGAGGTGTACCTGATGTCTGGTGTACCTGGCAGTGTCAGCAGTGTACCTGGGGGTGTCAGCGGTGTGCAAGTGTTAGAGATGTATCGGGGAGTGACAGAGGAGTACCTGGAGTCTCAGGGTGTGCCTGGGATTTTTTTGAGAGATGTGCCTGGGGTGAGGGTGTGCCTAGGAGTGTCTGAGGTAATACCTGGGAGTATCAGAGGTGTACCTGGGGTGTCAGAGGAGTGTACCTAAGAGCATCGGAGGTTGGAGTTGTACCTGGGAGTGTCATAGATCGGACCTGGGAGTGTGAGGAAGTGTGCCTGGGAGTGTCGGAGGTGTGCGTGGGAGTGTCGGGTGTACCTGGAAGTGTCTGAGGTGATCCTGGGAGTGTGGGGTGTGCCTGGGAGTGTCAAGGTGTACCTGGGAGTGTCAACGATGTGCCTGGGAGTGTTAGAGAGTGTATCCCGGGGAGTGTCAGAGGTGTATCTGGGAGTGTTGGACGTGTGCCTGGGAGTGTCAGAGGTGCAGGGTATCCAGTGGAGTGATGGGGTCTCAGTAATACCTGGGAGTGTCAGAGGTGTGCGTGGGGTGTCAGAGGTGGCCACCTGGAGTGTCAGAGGTATGCCTGGGAGTGTCGGGAGGTGTGCCTGGAAGAAGAAGTGTGCCTGGGATGTCTGGGTTGTACCTGGGGTGTCTGGGGTGTACCTGGGGTGTCTGAGGGTGTACCTGGGAGTGTCAAAGGTGTGCCTGGGAATGTCAGAGGTGTACCTTGGTCTGTCGGAGGGTGTACCAGGGAGTGTGAGTGGTACTGGGAGTGTTACAGGTGTGCATAGAGTGTGAGGTGCCTGGCAGTGTCAGCGGTGTACCAGGGGGTGTCAGAGGGTGTGCCTGGGAGTGTCCGAGGTGTGCCTGGGAGTCTCTGAGGTGTACCTGCAGTGTCACAGGCTGTACCTGGGAGTGTCAGTACCAGGGAATTGCCACAGGAGTACCTGGGAGTGTGAGAGGTGTACCTGGGGTGTGAGAGGTGTACTAGGAGTGTCTGGGGGTGTGCCTGGGAGTCTGAGAGAGGTGTGCCTGGGGTGTCTGGGGTGTGCCTGGGAGTGTCTGGTGCCTGGCGTATCTGAGGTGTGCCTGGCAGTGTCTGGGGTGTGCCTGGCAGTGTGTGGTGTACTAGATGTCAGCAGTGTACCTGGGAGTGTTGAGTGTATCAGGGGAGTGACAGAGGAGTACCTAGGAGTGTCAGAGGGGTGTACCTGGGAGTGTCAGAGGTGCCTGGGAGTATCGGAGGGGGTGTGCCCAGGATGTCAGGGTGTATCTGGGGAGTGTCAGGGTGTGCCTAGGGTGTCAGAGATGTACCTGGGTCAGAGGTGTATCTGGGAGTGTTGGACGTGTTCACAGGAGTGTCAAAGGTGTGCCTGGGATATCAGTGGAGTACCTGGGGTGTCAGAGGTGTGCCTGGGAGTTTGAGGTGTGCCTGAGAGTGTCGAGGTGTACCTGTGGGTGTCAGAGGTGTGCCTGGGGTGGCTCAGGTGTACTTGCGAGTGTGGGGAAGTATGCCTGGGAGTGTCTGGGGTGTACCTAGAGTCTGGGGTGGCTGCCTGGGAGTGTCTGAGGTGTACAGCCAGGTGTCAGAGGTGTGCCTGGGGTGTCAGAGGAACCACCTGGGGAATGTCAGGGGTGTACCAGGGAGCCTGAGGTGTGCCAGGGAGTGTCAGGGGAGAAACCAGGGGAGTGAAAGAGGTGTGCCTGGGGTGTCAGGGGGGTGTGCCTGGGGTGTCGGAGGGTGTGCATGGGTGTCAGAGAGTACCAGGAATTGTCACAGGTGTACCTCAAGTGTGAGATTTGTGCCTGGGGAGTGTCTGGGGTGTACCTGGGGAGTGTCACGAGGTGTACCTGGGAGTGTCAGGGGAGAACCAGGGGTGAAAGAGGTGTACCTGGTGTCAGAGGTGTACTGGGGGGTGTCTGAGGTGTGCCTGGGGAGTGTCAGGAGGTGTACCAGGGTGTGTCTGGGAATACCTGGGGTGTCAGAGGTGTGCCTAGGGGTATCTGAGTTTACCTGGGTGTCGGAGTTGTACGTCAGGTGTCGCAGGCCTGGGAGTGTCAGAGGGTGTGCCTGGGGAGTATCAGGGGTGTGCTTGGGGTGAAGTGCCTGGGAATGTCAGAGTTGTACCAGGGGAGTGTCAGTAGAGAGTACCTGGGAGTCTCAAAGGTGTACCTGGGAGTATCGGAGGGTGTGCTTGGGAATATTGGAGGTGCCTGGGAATATCCAGGTACCCAGGGAGTGTCAGAGGAGTGTACCTGTAGTCTCAGAGGTGAAGACAAAAAGAGTGTCAGGGGCATGCCTGGGAGTGTCAGAGGTGTACCTTGGAGTGTCAGGGTGTACCTGGGGCAGGGAGTGTCAGAGGTGTGTACCTGGGGTGTCAGAGGTGTACTTGGGAGTGTCGGATTTGTACCTGGGGTGTGAGGGGGCTGTACCAGGAGTGTCTGGGGTGTACCAGAATTCAGAGTGAACCAAGAGTGTCAGAGGTGTGCCTGGGAGTGTCCAGTGTGCAGCAGGTGTCAGAGGTGTGCCTGGGAGTGTCAGGGGTGTGCACTTGGGAGTGTCAGGGGGTGCTTGCCTGGGGTGTCAGAGTGTGCCCAAGGTGTCGGATTGTGCCTGGGAGTGTGAGAAGTGTGCAAGGAGTGTCTGGGGTGTGCAGGGGAGTGTCAGGGGGTGTACCTGAGGTGTCAGTGTACCTGGGGGTATCAGGGGTGTACCTGGGAGTGTCAGGTACCTGGGAGTGTAGAAGTGTATCAGGAGACGTCGGGTGTACCTAGGAGTGTCAGGTGTACCTGGGGTGTCAGAAGATGCCAGGAGTGTCAGAGGCATGCCTGGGAGTGTCAGCAGTATGCCTGGATGTCTGTCACGTGCCTGAGCGCTCAGGAATTTCCGCTGCATCTGTTTCACGCTTCCATTTCACGCAAGCTACTAATAATTTGTTAATTGTACTTATTATATTATTTTTGTTCTTAGCTACTTAGGTTAATTATATTTATATGTAATTTATATGTATCCTTGTCTTACTCTGTTAAGATTCTTTCCAAGAGTAATATTAATTAATTATATAAAATATCAGCAATATCTGAATACATGATATGAGACGCTCCTTACAGCGTACCCGCCACGCTCCCAATGTGAAAAATCCGTGGCTTAGATTAGACGTGTCTATTCGTTCTCTATGTGACTTTGTCTGATGCTTTATCAAGTCTTCTGCAATGCCTAAAGTATCAGGGTATTAGTGACACGTTAGTTAGGCCTAGGAAGGGATCACCAGTGGTAGGTATCTCCTGTTTAGTAGGGATAATCATTTTGTATTGATTGTTGTATATATATATTTCGTATGTCTTGTGTAATATAGTAATGTTAAGTAATATTTGTTTGAGGTCTAACTCCTTACAGTATAGTTTCGCGCCCGGCATCCTCTTATTATACAATTACTTATTCACTTAAATTCATGTTTTGCTAATCATTACTCATAAATTGAATTAATTAATTATCTTCCATTTTGTAATTCACTTATTTCAACTGTTCTTACTTTTTCAAGTACATTTAGTTGAGTAGGTATTTGGTGGAGATAATTATTGCCGTATTCCTATTTGTACTATTTGTTAATAACTTTGGGGTAGGATTCACTTCCCCAGTATAAAGGGTAGTGGGATCTGTTATGTCTGAGAGTAATAGCAAACATCTAATTGTACGCAGGAGTGTCAGCGGTGTACCTAGGGAGTGTTAGAGGTATCAAGGCATTGACAGAAATTCCTAGGAGTCTCAGAGGTGTACCTGGGAGTGTCTGCGGTGCACCTGGGAGTGTCAAAGGGTGCCTGGGACTATCGGGTGTACCTGGGGAGTATCGGAGAGGTGTACTGGTAGTGTCAGAGGTGTACCTGGGAGTATCAGAGGTGTGCCTGGGAGTGTCAGAGGGGTGTACCATCCAGGGGTGTAACTGGGAGTGTCAGCGGTGTACCAGGGAATGTCAGTGGAGTACCTGGGGTGTCAGAGGTGTGTGCCTGGGAGTGTCAGAGGTGTACCTGGGAGTGTGAGGTGTGCTGGAGTGTCAGAGGTGTGCCTTGGGTGTCAGAGGAACCTGGTGTCAGAGGGTGTACCTGGAGTGTCGGAGGTGTTCCTGGGAGTGTTAGAGGTGTACCAGAATGTCAATGGAGTACCTGGCATTGTCAAAGGTGTACCTGGGATTGTCAGGCCCCAGAATTGAGGTGTACCTGGGAGTGTGGGAGAGGTATACTTGGGAGTGTGCTGGGAGTGTGAGGTATGCCAAGGTGTCTGAGGTGTACCTGGGGAGTGTCAGAGGTGGCCACCTGAGAGTGTCGGAGGTGTGCCTGGGAGTATGAGAGGTGTGCCTGGGGAGTGCAGGAGGTGTACCTGGGAGTGTAAGTGTATCTGGGGCGTCGGAGGAGTGTACCTGGGAGTGTCGGAGATTGTACCTGGGACTGTCAGAGGTGTACTTGGGAGTGTTTTCAGGGTGTACCTGGGAGTGTCAGCAGTGTACCTGGGGAGTGTCTGAGGTGTGCCTGGGGCCTCCAGAGTGTGCCTGGGAGTGAAGGTGCAGGGAGTGTCAGGGTGCACGTTTGGAGTGTCTGGGGTGTACCTGGGGTGTCTGGGGTGTACCACAGCGGCGGTGTCTGAGGGTGTACCTGGCAGTGTCTGGGAGTGTACCTGGCAGTGTCCAGCAGTGTACCTGGGAGTGTCAGCAGTGTACCTGGGAGTGTTAGAGGTGTATCAGGGAGTGACAGAGGTACCTAGGAGTCTCAGGGTGTGCCTGGGGTATGAGAAGTGTGCCTGGGAGTGTGAGGTGTACCTGCTTCAGGGTGTACCTAAGAGTATCGGAGGTTTACCTGGGAGTGTCGGAGATGTACCTGGTGTCGCAGGTGGACCTGGGAGTGTGAGAGTATACCTGGGGGTGTGCGTGGGAGTGTCAGGAGGTGTACCTGGAAGTGTCTGAGTTGATCCTGGGAGTGTCTGAGGTGTGCCTGGGGTGTCAGGGGCCTGGGAGTGTCAACGATGTACCTGGGAATGTTAGAGGTGTATTGGGGTATTGAGGCACTGCAAAGTGTCAGAGGTGTACCTGGGAGTGTCAGAGGTGTACCTGGGAGTATCGGAGGTTGTACCTGGGAGTGTCAGAGGTGTGCCTGGGGAGTGTCAGAGGTGTGCCTGGGGTGTCAGAGATATGCCTGGGAGTGTCAGAGGTGTGTCTGGGAGTGTTGGACGTGTGCCTGGGGCCTCCAGAGGTGTACCAGGGAATGTCAGTGGGTAAATGGGAGTGTCAGAGGTGTACCTGGGAGTGTCAGGGTGTACGTGGGGTGTCAGAGGTGTACCTGGGAGTGTCAGAGGCCTTACCTGGGAGTGTCTGGAGGTGTGCAAATTGAAGTGTACCTGGGAGTGTCTGGGTTGTACCTGGGGAGTGTCTGGGGTGTACCTGGGGAGTGTCCGGTGTGCCTGGGAGTGTCAAAGGTGCCTGGGAATGTCAGGGTGTGCCTTGGGCCATCGGAGGTGTACCAGTGGTGTGGGTGGGTACCTGGGGATTATCCAGAGGTGTGCCTGGGAGTGTTACAGGTGTACATGGAGTGTAGAGAATTTCACCTGGTAGTGTCAGCAGTGTACCTGGGAGTGTCAGAGGTGTGCTGGGAGTGTCCGAGGTGTGCCTGGGGAGTGTCTGGGGTACCTGGGGAGTGTCTGAGCTGTACCTGGGGTGTCAGAGAGTACCAGGGGTGTCTGGGGTACCTGGGGTGTGAGGTGTGCCTGGGGTGTGAGAGGTGTGCCTGGGGTGTCTCAGGTGCCTGGAGTCTGAGAGGTGTGCCTGGGTGTGGGTGTGCCTGGGTGTCAGGGGTGTGCCTGGCAGTATCAGGGGTGTACCTGGCAGTGTCTGAGGTGTACCTGGCAGTGTCAGCAGTGTGCCACCAGGGAGTGTCAGCGGTGTACCTGGGAGTGTTGAGGTGTATCTGGGTATTGAGGACGTGTTCCTGGGAGTGTCAAGGTGTACCTAGAATGTCAGTGAGGTACCTGGGGTGTGTCAGAGTTGTACCTGGGAGTTTTAGGGGTGTACCTGAGAGTGTCGAGGTGGCACCTGGAGTCAGAGATTGGCCATGGGGAGTGTCAGGTGTTTACCGAGTGTGAGAAGTATGCCTGGGAGTGTCTGGGGTGTACCTGGGAGTGTCTGGGGTGTACCTGGGAGTGTCTGAGGAATTGTACCTTTGTGATTGTCAGAGGTGTGCCTGGGAGTGTCAGAGGAGTGCCTGGGGATGCTCAGAGTTGTACTAGGAGTGTCAGTGAAGTACCTGGGAGTCTCAAAGGTGTACCTGGGAGTATCGGAGGTGTGCAGGAATATTGGAGTGTGCCTGGGAATATCAGAGTGCCAGGGTGTCAGAGGGTATGCCCTGTGAGGTCTCAGATGTGAACCAAGAGTGTCAGAGGTGTGCCTGGGGGGAGTGTCAGAGGTGTACCTTAGAGTGTCAGAGGTGTACCTGGGGTGTGGGGTGTACTAGGAGTGTCAGAGGTGTACCTGGGAGTGTCAGAGGTGTGCCAGGAGTGGAGGTGTCCTGGGAGTGTGAGAAGTGTACCAAGGAGTGTCTGAGGTGTCCTGGGGAACCAGAGGTGTACCTGAGGTGTCGGGTGTACCTGGGGTATCAGAGGTGTGCCTGGGAGTGCCAGAGGTGCTGCCTCAGGTGTAAGTGTATCTGGGGGCATCAGGTGTACCTGGGTATCGGAGGTGTGCCTGGGACTGTCAAAGTGTACTTAAGGAGTGTCTGAAGTGTACCTGGGAGTGTCAGCGGGCTGTGCCTGGGAGTGTCTGGGGTGTACCACCAGAGTGTCCCAGAAGGTGTGCCTGGGAGTGTCAGAGGGTACGCAGGGTGTCAGAGGGTGTGCCTGGCAGTGTCTAAAGGTGTACCTGGCAGTGTCTGAGTTTGCCTGTTAGTGTCAGCAGTGTGCCTGGGGTGTCAGTGGTGTGCCTGGGAGTGTTAGAGGTGTATCAGGGGTGACAGAGGTACCCTGAGTCTGAGAGGTGTACCTGGGAGTGTGAGAAGTGTACCTGGGAGTGTGAGAGAGTGTACCTGGGGTTTCAGAGGTGTGCCTAAGAGTATCGGAGGTTACCTGGGAGTGTCAGGTTGTACCTGGGGGTGTCGCAGGGTGTGGACTTTCCGGGGAGTGTGAAGTGTACCTGGGGAGTGTCGGGAGGTGTACGTGGGAGTGTCAGGTGTGCCTGGGGTGTCTGGGGGTGATCCTGGGGTGTCTGGGGTGTACCTGGGGAGTGTCCAGAGGGGTGTGCCTGGGAGTGTCAACGATGTGCCTGGAGTGTTAGAGGTGTATTAGGGGAGTGACAGAGGAGTACCTAGGAGTGTCAGAGGTGTACCTGGGAGTGTCAGAGGTGTACCTGGGGAGTATCAGGAGGTGTACCTGGGAGTGTCAGGGGTGTGCCTGGGGAGTGTCAGAGGGGTGTGCCTGGGGAGTGTCAGGGAATATACCTGGGAGTGTCAGGGGTGTTATCTGGGAGTGTTGGACGTGTACCTGGGGTGTCAGGGTGTACCAGGGAATGTCAGTGGGTAAATGGGAGTGTCAGAGGTATGCCTGGGGTGTCAGAGGTGTACGTGGGAGTGTTAGAGGTGTACCAGGGAATGTCAGTGCAGGTAAATGGGAGTGTCGGAGGTGTACCTGGGAGTGTGAGAAGTGTACCTGGTGTCTGGGTTGTACCTGGGGTGGGGTTGTGCCTGGGGAGTGTCTGGGGTGTGCCTGGGGTGTCAGGTGTGCACCTGGGAATGTCAGAGGGTGGCTGCCTTGGAGTGTCGGAGGTGTACCAGTGAGTGGTGGAGTGCCTGG
>NW_024720555.1:2815483-2834843 GCF_018991925.1 Homarus americanus
ACCCAAATACTTAATTAGCTTTGTTTCGAGCAAATACACATTGTTTACTTGGCTTCAGATTCCAACTTATCATTACTCCTAAATCTTTATCACATTCGAATTTCTCTATAACATCGTTGTTCATCTGATACCTGGTTTCTCTGTTTACATCTCCTAGACTAAATACTTTACATTTGTCCACATTGAAATTCATCTGCCATTTTTCAGACCATTCGAAAAATTTGCTTAGATCTTCCTGTTTAGGAGGGAGGTAGGAAGGAACTGGTTCACAAATCGGGTGGTGGACGAGGGGAATAAGCTTAGCAACTTTGTAGTAAGTGCTGGAACGCTGGAAAGTTTTAAAATGAGGCTAGATAGATTCATGGATGATAGAGAGTGGTAGTAACTCTCGACAGGAGCTACCATGCACAGGCCAACCGGCCTATTGCAGACTCCTTATGTTCTTATGTAATTTTGCGGAGTCCTCGTCAGATTTAATTACACGCCCTATTTTAGTGTCATCAGCAAATTTACTTATGCTGCTGTCTATGCTGATATCCATGTCGTTTATGTATATAATAAATAATAATGGTCCAAGTATTGAGCCTTGTGGTACTCTACTAGTGACGTTACTCCAATTGAATTTAGTGCCGTTAATGCTCACGCGCTGTTTTCTGTCCTGTAACCACACACAAATCCATTTTAGAATATATCCTCCAATGCCAGGAGCCTCCACTTTTCTTATTAGTCTTTCATGGGGGACTCTGTCGAAGGCTTTGCAAAAGTCGAGATATACCACATCATGGTCGTGCCCCTCGTCCACTGATTGGAAAACAGCTGAAAAGAATGTTAATAGACTAGTTAAACATGAACGCCCGCTTGTGAAGCCATGTTGGGAATCATTGATCAACTTGTGTTTCTTTAGGTGATATCGAATAGAGTCTGAAATTATTGCTTCCAGTAATTTGTCTGCAATTGATGTTACGCTGATTGGACGATAGTTAGAGGAAAGTGATCTATATCCTTTTCTGAAAATCGTTATTACATTCGCTATCCTCCAGGATTCTGGTAATACACCTGTTTTTAAGGACATGTTAAACAAGTTTGCTAAGGGCATACTAAGCTCTTCCTTACATTCCTTTTCTGGAAAATGTCTCATTGGGACCAGGTGACTTATTAGGCTTTACAGTAACTTGTCTATTTGCTTACTAACGTCGTTACCAATCACTACTATCTCGCTTCATCTATTTTCTTCACTATCTCTGTATATAGACGGTGCCTCAGGTATTATGTTCAAATTTTCGGTGGTGAATACTGTTGAAAAATATTTACTCAGATATTTGCTCATTTCTCCATCGTTATCAGTTAGCTCGCCGGTATCTGACTGGATTGGTCCACTCTTTTCTCGTGTTTTAGTTTGATACATTTGAAAGAATCCCTTGGGGTTTGACTTCGCCTCCCTTGCTACCTTCAGTTCATTATTCCTCTTTGCTTTTCTTATCTCGGTCTTAACCCTACTGGCCAATACCTTATAATAATCTTGGAGGTAAACTCCACCACGATTTATTCTTTTACCTATAGCCTTCCTTTGTCCAGTAATATATTTTAAGTAATTGTTTATCCATTTAGGGTCATTGTTGTTTGATCTGAGTTTTCCGTATGGTTTGTTCTGTCTTTGTGCATTAAGTAACTGATTAGTTAAATTGTTGTGGAACTCGTCAACCTCAGATCTCGTGATCAGGTCATCCTCAACCGTCATATTTTGTGAGGAAATCGTTGTCAGGTCTCCAGGTAAAGTGAGGTCGCCCTCTGTGGGTACATTGTGTGAGGTCACCTCACGTGAGGTCATGTAATCCATCCCTAAGCGTGATACCCCTTTCTCTCAGCTACCTTTTCAACCTATCAAAGTTTACCCTTCTGAAATCAGGGACTTAAATGGAATTTTCCTTGCATCTGCCATTAAATTCTAATTGAAATCTTATTTCTTTGTGAACACTGTTTGCTAGTTTGTTCCCTACCTCGACATTGCTAATGAGGTTTTCTCTGTTTGACAGAACTAAATTGAGTATATTATTACCCCGGGTGGGTTCGGTTATATGTTGGCTTAGGAAACAGTCCTGGATTGTTTCAAGAAAATCCTCTGATTCTGTAAGGTCGATCCAATCTATTTGGCTAAAGTTAAAGTCACCTACTATACAGACTTTGCTATGTCTGGATGCCCTGTGCATTTCATCCCAAATAAGTTTTTCATTAACTCTATCAAATTTAAGAGGTCTATATATTACTCCTGCAATTAATTTTTCTCTACCATCGATTAATTCTATCCAAATTGTTCTTGTATTCAGTACAGTTTTTATTTCCTTATTTATTTCACACTTCAGATTATCCCTGACATCGAATGTTACTCCGCCTCCTTTCCTAATCTGCCTATCGGTATGGAATAATTTGTAACCTGCAATTTGGTATTCGACCCGTAACTCACGTGAGTCTAAGTTTATCCATGTTCGGTGAATGCTATTATATCGATTTTTTCGGTACATTCCAACGCTTTGATTTCATCCATTTTGTTTCTCATACATCTACTGTTTGCGTAGTAGACATTAAAGTTAGTAGTGTCCTGAGTCCTCTCTTTGACGCATTTAGGTTTTAACTCCCTGCCTAATTTAGTTTTGTTATCATTCCTAGCACTATTTCCCTGTAACCTTTCACTTTGTTTACCCGCTCCCACTGCACTCTCCTCCACCTCTGTGTCCATATGTTCCCCTAGCAGTTTAAAGTCCTCAACATCTTTTGAAGTGTCAATGTCTACAGCCTTAACAACATCAACCTAGAGAAGTCGACTTGTGAAAGAGACTTGGGGGTACTTGTAAGCCCGGACCTACGACCTAGAAAACAGTGCGTTAATGTTCGAAATAAGGCAAACGGAGTATTAGGTTTTATATCTAGAAGTGTAAGTAATAAGAGTGCAGAGGTCTTATTGCAACTATATCTTGCGCTAGTCAGGCCGCACCTCGATTGTGCTGTTCAGTTCTGGTGCCCTTATTATAGAATGGATATCAATTCACTGGAGTCAGTCGGTGCAGTGAAGAATGACGAAAATGATTCCGGGACTTAGAAACCTTTCATATCAATATAATTAAAGAAACTAAACTAGCATTCCCTGGAAAGACGAAGAGTGCGGGGAGATATGATAGAAGTATTTAAGTGGGTGAAAGGAATCAATAAAGGAGACATAGATAAAGTTCTTATAATATCCGAGCAGCATAGGACTCGTAGCAACGGATTTAAGTTGGATAAGTTTAGGTTTAGGAGGGAGATAGGAAGTAACTGGTTCACAAATAGGGTGGTGGACGAGTGGAACAAGCTTAGCAACTTTGTAGTAAGTGCTGGAACGCTGAAAAGTTTTAAAGGGAAGCTAGATAGATTCATGGACGATAGAGAGTGGTAGTAACTCTCGACAGGAGCTGCCATGCACAGGCCAACCGGCCTATTGCAGATTCCTTATTTTCTTATGTTCTTAAGATTACCCACAGTTTATTTCACCTGAAGATTAGCTCCAGCTTATTTCACCTGAAGATTAACCCCAGCTTATTTCACCTGAAGATTACTTCAACTTCTTCCTAAGTCATCCTAAAGACTAGGTCAATACTTAGAATGGAAAAATTACCTCCTTTTCATATATATTTGAAGCTATCCAGCGTGTTCGAGTTAATGATGATGTTTGGTAACTTGTTCCACTCATCCACTACTCTATTTCCAAACTAATGTTTACCTATTTCGCGCCTAAATCTAAATTTGTCTAATCTAAAACCATTGTCACGAGTTCGCTCCTGGTTGGCTAGTTTGAGTACTTTTGTTATATCACCTTTGTTTAGCCCTGACTTCCATTTATACACCTCGATCATATCGCCCCGCACTCTACGTCTCTCGAGGGAGTGCAAATTAAGATGCTTTAATCTGTCTCTGTACTCAAGGTTCCTAATGCCATCCTTCTCTGTATGTTTTCTAGGGTTTCTATATCCATTCTGTAGTACGGTAACCAAAACTGAACTGCATAATCCAAGTGAGGTTTCACAAGCGCTAGATATAGTTTTTGGATAACCTTACAAGTAGCATTTCTTTGTATGAACGCAAGTACATTGTTAGCCTTGTTTCGAGCAAATGCGCATTGTTGTTCATCTGTTATCTGGCTTCTCTATTTACATCTCCTAGGCTAAATGTTTTACATTTTTCCACGTCAAATTTCATCTGCCATTCTTCAGACCGTGCTATTTATTTTCATATATATTCCTGTAGTTAGATTTAATTACACGCCCCATTTTATTGTTGTCAGCAAATTTACTTATGTTCTTGTCTACACCTAGATATATGTTGTTTATGAATATAATAAATAGTACAGGTCCACGCAATGAGCCTTGGGGTACTCCACTCGTTACCATAATCTGATCTATTATATATCAATAATGCCAAGGTCTATAGAAGAGGATATCAACCCGTACTCCCTCACCTACCTCTCACCCCTTATAAACAGAGCGTTTTATGTTTCTATATACTGTGTACTTTATCTCAGTTGGCTGCAGCGAAAACAAGTGTTCTCTGTCACATAATGCCCGCTAATTTGTAGTGTTTGTGAGCAATTCTTTGTTCAAACAAGGGGGGAATATAAACTTCCTCATATTTCCTTAAGGATGAAGAACTAAGATACAGTGGATTAACCTTTTGAAGAGAAAAGACAACAATAATACTGCTCATGCTCGGGTATGCTCGGTGGGCATCAGACCGTTGCCAGAGGCTGACAGTCTGCAGTCCATTGTAAAAAAGGGTTTGATAACTCTTGAATATGAATTTCATTATTTTGCATAAGTTTACAATAACACCAGAGATTCCGTAAATAATGTCAAAAGCAAATAAATCTCTGTGCCCTGGTAGTGTTGTGTAATGAATTGGAAATTCTGTCAGCCTCTGGCAATGAGTTTTCAGGGCACTCTCATTCTCTCTTTCCCCTACGCCCTCTCCTCCTCATAGAATCTAGTCTTATTAAACATACCGAAGCATTCAACATGAATTTGAGTAACGGCATGTACAAGCTGGACAATTTTGTAATTAAGAAGATTTGTGATCAGGTGAGAAGGCCAGGTCACTTGACCATCTGACCTGACCACCAACCGTTGTGTGCTATTTAAAGATTAGTAGGGTCATTACCTAATACCTGACCATTGTGGACCTGGTCTCACCCTCCTCTGTATATATACACCTTGATTTGTATTACTCTCTCTAGTCTGTACTCACCCCTGAAGATGTGAATTACACGAAAGCGCTTGGGAACTTCGTGTTTTCTTCTTTCCATGTGGTTATCAGCATATACCTAGATCACGCGCACCTACAGTGATTTACTTACATATATATATTATATATATATATTATATATATATATATATATATATATATATATATATATATATATATATATATATATATATATATGTGTGTGTGTGTGTAATAATAAGAATAATAATAATTAACGGTTTATTGAAAGAGCTTGGCAGCCAGAAGGCTGAAAATATACAGTTACATATTTGGGAAATGGGTTTCGAATTACAAATAATATACAAGTAACATAAGTGATATAAATAAGATATATAATAACTAGATGGGGAAAAGCTCAAACTACAGTGCATTTCAACATAGTGACAGTGCAAGGAGTAGTGTTTACTGGGAGTGAATACACTGGTCTATTACAAGTTATTGATATTTTTTACAATGGTTGGGACTGGGCTGTTCTTATAGCGATCAGTTCGTGCACGTATGGGCTGGATGCGGTTGTGGTGTCGAACAGCAATTCTCGCGTTCGGGTCCTAAATTGGTAGTAACAGCAGTGTCAAGAGATGGGTACCCAAGCTGCCCTACATTACAGTTAGTGATGGTCTTTAGTAAAGTCAAAGGGTCAGAGTGTGTTGAAGCACTTCTTGTGTCTTCAGGTAAGGAAGGGAAGAATAATCTTGCATGCCCTCTAGGTGTTTACGTTGGCTTAACTGGCATTTAGGGAGGAAGACCAGGTAGGGGAGGCATAGGTGAGCTTGGGAAATATGAATGTTGAGTAAACACTGAGGAGCTCGGGTGCAGGAACTCCGAGGGACTTGAGTCGGAGGAGGAGGTGGAGACGGAAACTGAAGGATTTGACAACTTCAGTGACGTGTGGTTTCCAATTTAGTTTGCTGTCTATGGTGACGCCGAGGAGCTTAGTGGAATCTACAACCTGGAGTGTGTTGGGACCTTAAGTAATGGAAGGGGGTGGGACAATGTCGGAGGAGAGGTTGATGTGCATAACCATGGTCTTGGTATGGTTGATGGTGACGTGGTTGTTGGTGGCCCAGTTTTGGAGACTGTTCAATAAGTCCTGAAGGGCGGTATAGTCGGGAGCAGAATTGTTGACGCTGATCCCAATAGTGGAGCCGTCGACATATTTCCAGCGAGCAGGGGTTTCTCTTAGGGCATCATTGATAAGCATAAGGAAGCGGAGTGGTCCCATCTTGGTGCCTTGGGAGACGCCACAGGTGAGTGACTGAAAGGTGGAGACAGCCCCTCGGAAGCGTACAGCTTGGTGTCGGTCACTGAGGAAGTCTGTAAGCCATGGTATAAGACTTCTCCGAAGCCCGAGGTCAATAGCTTTGTTGATGATTATATTGTGGTCGACTAGGTCGAATGCTTTAGTGAAATCAATGAAGGCGACAGCTACAGACGTTCTTCGTTTCTCGAGATGGCGGTATATGTAATCGAGAAAGCTGACAAGACAGTGAGTGGTGGAGGAAGTTTTCATATTGCCAAATTGCTGAGGGTCTACGATTCCTGCAATGCCAGCATAAGCCCAGTCGAACACAAAACTCTCACAGATTAGGCTGGGTATTGGGGTGATTGCAATAGGTCTTAGCTGATTTTAGGATTGTGGGCTTGTTGACTTGGGCACTGGTGATACATAAGAGGTCTTCCAGTCAGCTGGGCATCTGGCTTGACTGAGAGAAGCATTGATGATAGAGCATAGGGGTTTAGCAAGCTCCGGGTAGAACTCCTTGAAGAGTTTCATTGGTAAGTCAATGGGGGTGGTAGAGCGTTTTTACTTTAGTTTGTCCAGACGTTTTGCTGCTTCAAATTCTTCTACTAAGTCAGTGGGAAAGGGGGCTGGTAGGTAAGCAGGGAAAGTGGTTGTGTCAAGCCGGGGGAGCGTCTGGCATATAGTAGCGAAATGGTTATTTGATTGCTCAGCTGCGTCAACATTAGTGAGATGGCTAAGGAAGGGGAGGGGGCGTGTCTTATTGTTTAGTCCACAGAGTTCGTTAAGCTTACCATACCATTGACTGATGTTGGTCTGCTTCGGGTGTTGCAATTTGGTTGGGTAGTGAGACTTGTTTGCAGTGCGTATTTCGCGGATGACTCGGTTGCGAAGGGACCTGTAGTGGATGTGGTCATTGAGATGAAAGGCTCTGTCTCTCTGTTGCATAAGTCTTTTGATCAGAGGTGTGATCCAGGGCAAGTCAGCTGGGTGAGATCTGACGGACTTCTCGGGGAAGAAGTGGTGGTGAGCTTCCGTGGTTGTGTTGGTATAATTTTTCCATTTGGTTTCCACGTCATCCACGCTAAGTACTTCAGTCCAGGGATGGTGAACTATCCACTGCCCGAAGAGACGCACTGCAGAGTCAGTAATCGGCCTGTAGGTCTTGATGTAGGGTCTTGGTACTAGAGTGGGAGTGGCAGCTGGGGACCAGAGCACTGATAAGTGTGTGCTACACCCGATAGGAGGCATTGGTTGAGGTGGTTGGTACTGGTCCGCTAAGTCAGTTTAGATAAGGTCAAGGGTGTTTTGACCGCGAGTGGGGAAGTTCACAACTTGTGATAGTTTCAGCTGGTCCTGGATATCAGTGGTGTCAATTTCATTATAATCCCCACATAATACTAACTTGGCACATGGGTACCTAACTCTGAGGTGGTCTGAGGTGGTAATGAGATGATTGATAAGAGTGTCTCTGGTGGGTGAGCGAGGCGGGTGGTATGCCACACAGATTATGATGGAAGCAGTGTGCCTCGGGTGGGCCTGTGGCACAACACGTACCCATAATGCTTCCACATCTGCTGGGACTTGAACATCCAGGCGTGACGGGCGTAGGTCATCTTGACAGAAGAGGGCAACCCCCCCTCCGCGTCTATGTGAACGAAGGTGATGAAAGAGTTGATATCCCTCAATATGGCACGTTTCAGGCACAATTTGCCAAGCCTCACATATGGCAACGACGCTCGCGGCGGCTGACCTGACTGCAGTTGCCAGCTCGTCAAACTTGTTAGCTAGGGAAGTGACGTTGGATAGCAGTAGAGACGGGAGATCATACCATATCCGTGGAACTTCAGTGTAGTGGTACAGTCTGTCAAGGGTGGGTTTCTCAGGTTTCCTAATGGAGGTTACGGTCCTAATGGGCTTATGTGTATGACGGCCCTGTCTACGGCTGCGCGCGTGGAATATGTTCAGTGACTTGAGTCCCAATAACACTGATATCAGGATAACCGTTCCCACGCTTTAAATCAGTGGTTCTCAACCTTGTTTGCCCCATGCACCCCTTTCACCATATGTCAGAATGTCATTCCCCCCTCCTTTCCAAGATTGTCTGCCTCAAAAAGTGCATTCCAAATAATATGCATATAATACTGATAATCCTTTATTTTTTCCATATTAGTTCATATACATTTACAATTTTACATGGATTATTTTTATAGTGGAGTTTTACAAATTAAATGCCAATTGAAAATGTTGATGGATTTATAAAATTTGAATAAAAGTAAAATAGTTTTTTATATTTATAATAAATTACTTAACAGACCAAACTGAAGCATAATGCAATAAACAAAAAGTTCAATAGAATACCAGGATATTGTAAATTTGTAATTAATTTTATTCAGATGAAGATTACAGTCAATGAGAAACCTGTGATTGTTTCTTCTTCGCCAATTCTGGGATACGCGGAGGAGTGCTTGAAAGGGCACAACGCAGGTCATTTTCTACCTCTAATCTACTACGTTGCTTCGTTTTAATTTGCAACAGAGTTGAAAAGCCTGACTCACAAAGATATGTCGACACAAACGGAAGCAATGCACGCATAGCTCTTTCTGCCACTTTTGGGTAGGAATCGCACATCAAGGGCCAAAATTCTGTGATTGATTTCTCATCGAACATATCTCTTGCTCCCGAATCAGTTTTCCCCCCCCTGAAAACCTGAATTCCCCCCCTGGGGGGAATTCCCCCCTGGTTGAGAACCCCTGGTCTAGAAGGTGTCAGTGGCAGTAACTATTGTCATGTAATCTCATAACTCCTGTCATCTTGTGGTGAGGCAGAGGTGGCACCTGTGATCACTACATGTATGGGGAGGTTGGGTGTTGCAGCACCTGACGAGTTTCCGTCCAAGTACTGTACAGCACAATACTGTATTTTCCTCTCAAAATATTAGGTTATCCACTGGGCACATGGATACAAATAATCACTTGCCCGGCCTGTAATCCAGGCACTGCCATGGACAGCTAATATGCACAGCCTGAAGTGTATACAGGTAGTTCTGCTATAACGCGATAATTGTGTTCTTGTAAAATATCGTGTTATAGAAAATCGCGTAATAGAAATAACAGGGCTTATGGAGAAAATAGGGTTAGGTGCAGATTACTCGAAATCGAAAAAATTTAGTAGTTAGCCTAACACAAAGGATAGCACAGTCTAAATAAATGTTACATTCATATCTAATAATGAAATCATACAGTAAATGTAACACTTTACCTTGAAAAATATGAATGTAACTTGATGGGGGGAGAAGGGTGATTTTGAGGTTGATAACATCGAGCTTCTCTTCAAGTGTTATATCCTTTCTTTTACGATAATCACCGGGAATTCTATCATCAGAACGCTTTTTGGAGATATTCTTCTTTACCATAATCACAGTTAATACCACAAAATTGGAGAAATAGTAAGCAAAAATCGCGTTATAGCAAACAAGCGTTCGCGTTATACAAATATTGTTCCGAATTCATAAATCGCGTTAGAGCAAATTCGCGTTATCAAAACACGCGTTATAGCAGAACTCACTGTACAGTATATGTACTGTATATACTGTAGGCATCTTTGAAAATGTGCACATTCAGTTTATGAAAATTTGCCCCTATGGAATTTGTAAATTGTGACCACTAAATTCGGGACATGAAATGAAAATTCGCCCTTTCGTAAATTTCATGAATTTTCAACACACATGAGTAAAAAGGAAAAATCTTAAAAAAAAATTTATTTAGATTTCATAATGCTTTTGTTTGCCAGCAAGTGTGGGTATACTGTTAGTTTTGTTTATATCTGCTAAAGTGAGTAACATACAATCCTTACATTCTTTCAGCTTGCCAGTATAATAACTTATTCAAGGCTGTCCAGTACACAGTATATCCCTTTATCAAGGGGCCAGGAAAGAGGCCATCAAGTGCAAGAGGTACGAACACCCGCCAATACCAACGGGGTTAAACTTGAAATTTACAGTACAGTCGACCCTCGTTTTATCCTTGCTGAACTAAGCAAGGGACTGTCCGTATCAAATTTCTGGTTCTGGGATTGTCCGATAGATGGCGCGCGCACGCCAGACCGCCAGTCATTGTTGACTTAGTGCAATATTCAAGGATCAGTGTTGTGTTGCCCTGCAATTTTCGTTGATATTTCAGTGATTAGGCATCTTTCAGCCTTGTATTTTACATCATGTCTTCAAGGGAGAATAATACGCCGAAGAGGAAGCATGTGACCCTTTCTGTGAACCAGAAACTGGAACTTATAAGGAAGTTAGAGGCTGGTGCTTCGGTGGCTAGAGTTTGTGACGAGTATGGTGTTAAAAAGCAAACACTTTCAGACATATGCAAGGCTAAGGACAAACTCATTGCATTTTCTTTGAAATATAATGCAATATTAACCCCTAAATTGGTTAATTCGGACAATCGGCTAAAACGGACACCCTTCCCCCCCATTACTCCGAATTAACGAGGGTCGACTGTATTTTATTTACCTGATGACTTTCTTTTTTCTTTTTTTCATTTACTGTATTTTGTCATTCTACTTCTTCTTTTGTCTTAAATTAAGTGATTTTAGATGTATACTTGTATAAGGACTTAGACTATGATATAGTGGGATTTTAAATTTTTTTCTGTGAGTACGGTATGCACATAGTGTGTGTTCTGACTTACGTACGAGTCTGACCTAAGAATATCATCAGGAACAGAACCTGTTCATAACCCGGGGACCCCCTGTATTGCTAAAGGAGCCAGAAAAGGAATAAGGGTCCTGTACTGTACAGTATCTACATTGAATGTAAAACTTGATGTGTTACAGAGATTTGGTGTGGGTGAAGAACTTAGCCATATTGCAAAACCATTACAGCTGGTTATGTCTACAGTGTGTGATGACAAAGACCAAATTAAGGCAAGTGATCAAGCACCTACACATTTAAGTCCAACTGCAGTACGTTGTAGTATTATTGAAGTGATGTGAGGCTTGATATTGATTGTCGTTAAGTGCGATGTTTCTTCAAGAGAAAGCAAAAAAGATTGTCTCGTGATTTTCAGGCTGAGGAAGGTGGTAGTTCAGAAGACAAACTTTTTACGGGCTAGTAAAAGGTTGGCTTGAAAGTTTTAAAAATGCCTTAATTTGCACATGAAGAGGGTGCAGTAATCAACATCATTTCTGGTGAGTTAAGTTCAAGCTCTTCATGTATTATTATCATGTTTTATATAAAATATAAAGTTTTTTATTATGCCTTTTGGCTGAAAATATAGGTTTCATTTTATAGAATTTACATCACGGACACTTTTTCAAAAAACGCATCCCTTACAGTTAAGTACCTAAACAACCTTATCTTGGACTGCCAACCCTTATGAAGTTTTTGTTATATGCTCTTTATAACAACTTTATGGGAAGCCTTGGAACAGAAGAAATCACCACAATACATTACTGTATACCTTGATTGATGTGGGGGTGATGTTAGTGTTTACTGTTACACCTTCTGCACTAGACATGTAATAAATATTGCATATCTTGTACAGGTTATCAGTATCTGGTGAAATGGGTGTTTAGAAAAAAATCAAGGCTTAGGTTTAGCACTCCTGAAGTCTCATCTTCCAGGCTGAAAATTCAAACTTGCTGAAAGATTCTCACATATTGTTTAAAAATAATAGTGTTTTTTGTTTGAATTCACAATAATCAGTTAGAAGAGAATGAAAATATATCTACCTTGTATCATACATGCAACCATAAACCGGCTGCTGGTTTGGGTAGAGGTTAATTTCCGTTTTCAGAAATAGACCCGCATGTTATATTTCCTCGTCCATTTTCCTGGAGGATTTAGTGTGCTTATATTTAATTTTTATGATGAATTCATTTTTGTTTGAACCCTTCAGTGAGTGTATTAAGCTTGGATATGTTGATTGGTTGGTGAAGTACATTTCTGGGAAGGGGAGTTATGAACTGTTCCCTAATGTAGTTGGTGTTATGAGGTACTCTACTCCCATGCTATCATAATATATTTGTAGGACTTCAGTGTGATTAACAACACCACATTTCTTCCTTTTGTATAAGAGAGAATCAGTCAATGGGGAAAATACCTAAACCAATCTTTGTAGACATCACATATGTACTGTATTTGTCTCTACAGTACAGCGATAATTGTTGTACAGTCATACATTTCACAGAATTACAGTCATGATTACTTTATACTTTTTGTTCCATAAATTGGGTAGAGAAAGATACAGTACAGTTTTCTCTCATTAACAAGCTTTATTTTCGTTTTTTCTAAAATTTGATTCTATTTTTTTGTGGATGAGCAATAGTTATGGGGTTGGTGGTGGGTGTTGGATTACCGGTACCTTCCTCGGCATCCTTTTGTTCTTTGTGGAGTCTTCCACTTTACACTGGCTGGCCTGCACAGTATGTACGTAGTTCATGTATCAGACCATCTCATCCAATTCTTCTCTAACAAGGCTATTGTGGTTCACTATTTTGTCAGTTTATGGTTATAACTGGTCATTCTGCCCAAAGGTGCTTGGATGATATCAGAAGACACAATACTGTTTTTTTTTTTCAACAGACACTTAAGCTCTACCTTGAAGTGATGGAGACATACAGATCAATTGTCTTATAATGTTTGTTGGACTTCTCCACAACGTGATTTATCTTTATGGACAAATATATTTGGCTTTGTAGATGTTATTCATGCAATGGAATTGAATACAGTTGTAGTGGTGTCATGCCTCTCAAAGCTTCACAATTAATTCTTTTTCTTTTATCCTTTTATCGTCTTCACCAAGGGTCACGTCTCTGATTACTTTTCCTTTTCTTTTATCCTCTTTACCAAAAGATTGGCTCATTAGCCGCTTGGACGATCGGTCACGTCTCTGTTACACACTGTTGGCAAGTACTGGGCATGCACCGACTCCTGAATGTACCTGAACCCTCTCCAGTGTTCGTCAAGTCTTGTCTTGAAAGAGCTCATCACTCGGTGCCTTCACAACACTTTCTGGTAGATTGTTCCAAGAGTTCACAACTCTCACTCCGAAAAAGTTTGCCCTCAGTTTTCTTGACTTGCGGCTTCTTCAATCTTGAGCTGTGACCCCTTGTGGGGCGAGCATCTGCCAGCTCCAAGTAAGGACACTTGACTGAGTAGTGCCCCTTGAGATGCTTATACACCTCAATTAGGTCACCCCTTGCCCGTCTGTAGTATAAGCAAGGCAAGTTCAGGCGCTCCAATCTCTCAGGGTAGCTGAGGTGCCAAAGGGCAGGCACCAGTCTGGTGGCCCATTTTCAACCAACTGACAGTCCCTAGCATATCTCGGGGACCAGACGGGGTGACAGTACTCCAGATGGGGAAGCACTTCACTCTTGAAGATCGTTACGAGGGACGGACCATCTAGATATCTGAACGACCTTCTTATAAGACCCAATAATTTATTGGTTCCTCTTTTTCTCTTTCAGATACAAAGGGAAATACTCTATATAGAATACAGTATGTGAAAGTTGCATCTTCTATTTGTGTGCAACATACTGTACTGTACATGGTTTGCCTTTTACCCGGGGTCACTTTTTATTGATGATTTTTAATGATGTTCTTTTTACTGTGGCTGAGATTATGAATTTTATTACAGTACAGTATAGTACTGTACCAAGAAACATATCACTGAAGTGCTGATATTTTGTAGCTGTTGCTTTGATCACTGAAAACTTGCTAAATTCTTTTATATACAGTACAGTATATGGAATAGATGTCTGGGGTTAATCTCTGGTATATTTATTGTGATGAATGGTAATGGCAAACTTTCATCTAGTGTTTATCTTATTCTTCAGGAGGGTATCAATGGAGGGGGTGTTATCTCTATAGATCAGTATTATTGTATTGAGAACAAATATATGGTTCCTCCCTGACCCATAACACTTTAGATCATAAGGAAGCTTCAGCTATTTAATGGAATTGCAGTTGTAGTAGCCACTATTTGACTTAAAGTAGCAGGTATTGTTTCCTTTGCTGTTCAAAACTTTTCCAAAGCTGCTTCTGATCATCTCCATGTTCTGTGCTGGAAGATAAGCAGAGATGCATAGTTCTGTCATCATTCTTAGTTTTATAAATTTCATGTTTGAATTATTTATGATCCCATAGTTTCTTTAGTTTTAAGGTTATCTGAGGTTCATTATAGTGCAGTACACTGTTGGTCTCTGGTAATGGGGACCTCAGGGATTCCCTTTTGTGTTCTCTATGACTGCAGTACTTGTCTTTTTCTTACTGACCTGAGCAGTAGGTGCTGTACTGTACAAGTACTTAGTTCAGGGCTTTGGACACAGTATCTTGTGACTTTTCTCTGTGAAAATGTACAGGCTGCTGATTATTGGGGATCTGGGTACTGGTGGGGTTTTTCTTTTGTGGAAGTCCCTGGATAATACAGTACAGTTCTGTGAAAAAAATTGCATAGTTGAGTCTGTTGTACGTTTCTGATTGTAATGGGTGACAAAATAAAATAAGATCCTCTCTCCAAGGAGTACATGTCTCTGTTACCTTTTCTAATATTGAAAGTATAACTTGCAACATTATAGCCTTTGGATGAAATCATTGCAAAGATTTATTGTGCAGACTTGTTTGTAGAGAGTTGATCACTACAAAAGAGTTACTACCATGAAACTATATTTTATAAACTTTTATTTATACAACACTAACTTTTTAATTTTACTTGTTTAACAGAATATTATGCATAATTTAAGCAAACCAGATTGTTTTGAAAACTGTACAGAAATAATGCTGTCATTATAATGTACTGTGCTGTCTGTCGTCTACTCATTCATAACAAGTGTTCTCAATTGTTCAACTTGATAGTCATTTCTTCTTTTTACCATTTTTGGCTCCTTTGTGATGTTACTATACACTATATCATCATAAAACATTTAAAGACGAGCTTATAGTTTGTCAGGTTTGAGTTATTATCTTTTTATATTTTCACAATGTTTGCTGATGTAGTCATTTATTTGCCAACGTTCTCTGTATTGTTGAGTGGTGATATATCTCCAGGGTTACCGTACTGTACACACAAGTGACAGTGATGGTTTAATTATTTTATTTGTTCATTAAAATTGTATTATTGAACATTATATTGGACAACAATGTAATTTAGATGAGTGTAATTAACGCCACATTTTGTGATCTTGTAATACATACTGTTGTCTGTTGATGAGAGTTTAGGTCTCTCTTTCTTTGGTTGGTTTGTTGAATGACTTGCTGAATACTGTTAAGTTATATATAGCTGTACTGTTGACACATTAATACCTGTACAGTATATGATACCTTTAAAAATATTGTATCTACTGAGCAAGTCACTGATACTTATTTAACAAATGTAGAGGTGTGTGTGTGTGTGCTGGTGGCCAGGAACGTGGGCAGTTCACCACTAATACTGTATCTATCATCCTCTTACCAAGTTCTGGCTACTGTAGTGTTAGTTTACTTTTTGTGAATCTAGGGAGCTACAGCCATCCCAGTATATTGTTGACAGTAGTGAAGATTGTGATAAAATGGTGGTGGTTGAAATATGTACAGTACAGTACAGTACTGTACAAGTGTAACTTACCAAACCAAGAGGAGTACAATGTTGAGTCTAGTGTAAGCTGGTGGTGTCGCTACAGTATTATGTTGATGGCATTTAAAGTTTCTCCATTACGATATTGTCGTCTAAAGCCGCTGTAGATGAGCCAGTGCTTAGTGTTTACCTTTAACATTTTTACCTTCTTGCTTTTCATCTTCGCTCTTTTTATATTTATTTTATTTATTTTTTATTTTATTTTATTTTTTTGATAGAGAACAAATGGCCGGAGAGGTTACGATATTTAAGGCGTTTAAAAAGTGTCTTACTTATGGTTAGTTGATGACAGCAGCCATGTTGGAGTGTTACTCCCTGGTTAGGTGTGAGCTGTGTTGGGTGACTTATGATGATGATAATGTTGAGTCTGTAACTTTTTGATTAGTTGATGGCAGCGGCCCGGTTGGATTTTTTATGCCTTGACTGGGCGTGGAGGGGGACTTATTGATTTTCTGCTGTCTGTTTGTACATGCGTCCAGTCAACCCAGATTTGTTGGTAGAACAATATTAAACAGGAAATATAATATTAGGTGTAGAGCATGAGGATTTGTGTATTGTATCCGATTATATTTTAAAGTTCTCAGTAATTTTTTGTAACAGTTGGAGCGCTTCCAGTACAATATAGTGTAAGTATTTCAGAGACACAACTCTTTTTATGATTAATAGAAACGTCTGTCAATAGAGCTATGTTGGCTTTGTTGCTTTTTGCTGTGAATAACAATTTCGATGGGAATTTACTGCCCCTACTACACTCACGCACGTGTGTAAACAGGCAGAGTGTAAAGTTAAACTCATTAAACTAAATTTTATTTTTAGTGAAAATAACGTAGGGATAATGTGGGACTCGTTTCAGTGAGTGACCTGGGCAGTGAAAATAAACTGGGAGCCTTATATGAGTGAGTAATTTTGGTTGGCGAATTATAGTCTAAAAAAACATCATAAGTTAATTGGCCAAAAATCTGGGGACAATTTCACTTAACTGAGTATTGTATTAACCCAACAGTAAATAGGAGATGTTTTAGTGTAAAGTAATCCAGTTATGAGTGTTGACAGTGATGGAGATGTGGAGGGAGGGTAGGGAGGAGAACAGTGTTGGAGGGAGGAGAGGAGAGTGTTGGAGGAGTGTAGGGAGGATAGCAGTTCTTGGAGGAGTGGGGGGGTAGGGAGGAGAGCAGGAGTGGGGGGAGGGTAGGGAAGAGAGTAGTGTTGGGGGGAGTAGAGGATAGTGTTGGAGGGAGGAGAACAGCGTTGGCGGTGTGGAGGAGAGGAGTGAGGGAAGGACCGTGTTTTACACCAGCAGGGTACAAGGTGAAGGTGAAATAGTATACCGTGGTTGCAAGAGAGAGAGAGAGGGGGAGGGGAGACCCGGACCTTGTACCAGTGACTTGTGGAGTTGCTGACAGGATCAATGCGTTTATTTTTACCAACAACCTCAGGGATCAGGGTTCTCAGAGGACCCTTAAAGGACAAATTTATTGTTATGGAAATTCCCCAAAAACAATTTATAAGAGACATCATAAAAACCTTAGAGACAAGACCCAGGACACCTTTAAAATTGTAATGTATTAAGAGGGAGCGGCAGAGGGCAGTGTATGGCTCCAATATTTCCAGACCTGCACGACCCACCAGTACAGTACAGTAGTCATAGCTTTGATTGTGGGTAATAACAGTTAGTTCTCACCGTCCTCACCGTCTCGAGTCCGTTTAAATTATTGTCATGTAATAACTAACTTTGGGTTTTGGTAGCGGTCCTCCCTCCCTCCCCTGTGATAACTGCCCTCACTCCCTGCCCGTGATAACAACTGCCTCCCTCCCTCGTTGTGACAGCTTCGACACACTTCCTCCCTGGCTGTGACAACTACGACAGTGTCTGCATAACCCAGCCGATGGTGATTGGCCAATATTCCGCGAGAAAGAGGCAGAATCAGCACATACTCGACCTGGCATTGTTTACAAGCTATCAAGGCGATGGTTGGCCAACGTGCTGATGCCTCCAGTTCTTCTCCACAACAACTTTTATTTAGAAATATGGATATAAAACCTCCCCTGACACAGCTGTACTTTACGAAATATCTTGTGTGATCGTTGACGCTAAAAACACAAATAAACATAGGAGCTGAGCTGTTGTCTACTTGTTACGGCATAGTTGTGTCATGTTGTCTGTGTGAGTGTTTGGACGCACGTAAACTATTCCTTATCGGGGATCATAACACACGTAGCTGTTGTGAAACTCGACTGTATATAACCATTAGATACGTGAAGGTCATAACATACATCTCACAACGTATTTACCAGAAGTCAAGGTCACTGCTGAAGGCCACCTGGCAGATATGATAACAGATGTACGCTGTATCATTAGTAGTAAAAGTTGTGGTTGTTTAAGTAGCGTTTACGGTGGGTGCAGGAGTGTATAGATACCATTGGTTACACTGTACAGGTGCCATTGTGTTGGTGTTGCTCCGGCCTTGCTACCGAGCATGAGGAAGATGTACAGGTATATCAGGATGTCAGCGTTAATTGGCCCAGATGTTAACAGTACTCTGATGGGTCTTGAGCATAGTTTTCCTTCTCAGCCGCGGTTGAGGAACTGCTTTACACTACCTTCTCCTACAACATAAATTTGGTGATAAGAATGGCGTCGAGGTGGGGCGGGGAGGTGTGGTGTGTCTCTGTGGGGAGGTGTGGTGTGTGTCTGTGGGGGGTTTGGTGTGTGTCTGTGGAGGGTTTGGTGTGTGTCTGTGGGAGGTGTGGTGTGTGTGTCTGTGGGGGGTTTGGTGTGTGTCTGTGGAGGGTTTGGTGTGTGTCTGTGGGAGGTGTGGTGTGTGTCGTGGGAGTGTGGTGTGTGTCGTGGGAGTGTGGGGGGCGAGGGTGAGCGTTAGCTAGGGGATTACGGTGCACTGAGATATACAGTAACACGGGAAACACACACATTACAAAAAAGTCAAGATAATGTAATGTTGCTTCATCATAACATGGGTCGTGTTGCTCTGTAGCGGTATTATATATTTATATATGTGTGAGAGATTCATGTTATAGCCACTACCACGTACAACTTGGGTTTCGCTATGAACCTTGTGCTGTAGTTAGGTCGTACATAGTGGTGGTGGCAGTAGGAGTGTCATATTCTAACCCAACTTAACCCAACCTAACCTATCCTCACCCAAACCAACCTAACCTAACCCAAACCAACCTAGCCTCACCCAAACCAACCTATCCT
>NW_024720555.1:2834943-2846072 GCF_018991925.1 Homarus americanus
GGAGGGGAGGGGGAGATAGGAGGTGAGAAAAAGGAAGCAGACGGGGAGAAGAGGAGGGGAGGACCGTTCTTGGGTGGGGTGGGGTGGAGTGGAGTGGGTCATGGTGGCAATGATCCTGAAACTACGACCCTAACCCAACCCAACCCAACCCAACCCAACCCAACCCATTCCACTGGAAAAAGTGTCCAGTTGTGGTCGGAATTCATTGGCTCACTACTTTATTCTCACACTTAACGAGAGGCGCTGATTGGTTGACAGTGTACACGATGAGTCTTCACGGTATTTAGCGTTAACCAAAATAAATTACCAACGATAATTAAGTTTATTAAAAGTTAGTTAGTTAGTTGTTAGGGAAGAGGGAGACGCTCTACTTGTTTATGATGTGAGTTAGTTTCTCAGGCTTTGTTAGGTTAGGTCAAGCGAGGTTAGGTTATAGGTCAAGATAGGCTAGGTTAGGTTAGGTCAAGCAAGGTTAGGTTATAGGTCAAGATAGACTAGGTTAGGTTAGGTCAAGCAAGGTTAGGTTATAGGTCAAGATAGGCTAGGTTAGGTTAGGTCAAGCAAGGTTAGGTTATAGGTCAAGATAGGCTAGCTAGGTTAGGTCAAGGAGTGTTAGGTTATATGTCAAGATAGGTTAGGGTTAGGTCAAGCGAGGTTAGGTTATAGGTCAAGATAGAGACTAGACTAATTCAGGTTAGGGTTAGCTCAAGCAAGGTTAGGTTATAGGTCAAGATAGGCTAGGTTAGGTTAGGTCAAGCAAGGTTAGGTTATTGGTCAAGATAGGCTAGGTTAGGTTAGGTCAAGCGAGGTTAGGTTATAGGTCAAGATAGGCTAGGTTGTTAGGTCAAGCGATGTTAGGTAAGGTTATAGGTCAAGATAGACTAGGCTAGGTTAGGTTAAGCAAGGTTAGGTTAGGATGTTGACATTGACGTGTACTTGCAGTACTGTGAGGGGGTGACTTAGTAGAAATATAAATATAAAATAAATAAAATAAAGGTCACAGGGCGACAATTAGTTTCTTCAGCAGCTGGTGGTGACCTTGTAAAGTGGTGAAGGGAGAGCGGGGGTACATTGTTATTAAGGCAATCAGTATAGAGTATCTCCTTCGCTCTCATATCTTTAGGACTGTCCTCTTTCCTCCGTCCGTAATATGATGTCTCCTTAGTGATAACTCTTCTACACCAATTGGCGTAGAAGGTGGGGGGGGGGAGGTGAGTGGCTGGAGATGGAACTTAAAGTGATGCTGACGTTCCTGTGGGCGAGAGAACATTAATGAATAATAATGATAATGAAACATACCGTACAGAGAGGAACAATAATGGCTGAACACAACTTTATAATGTATTTAATATGTCGTGTGTTGTAGCTCAGGTGGTGGTACTGCCCCCGGTCTCCCACCCGAATATAATGAAGTAATGATAATGAACAGGATGTAGGTGGGGGAGGCTGTGGTGGCTGGCAGCTGGTGACAGGACCCGCAATTACTCCCGTTCGATTCCTGCTTATAGTTCTGTTATGGTTAAGATGAGAATAATTATATGTTGACGCCTTCTACAGGGGAACTTTATGGTACCAGTGGAAGTTTTTATCTTGCATCCCCAGCCACGTTGGGTAGAACAGGTAGACGGGTTGAACAGGTAGATGAGTAGAACAGGTAGATGGGTAGAACAGGTAGACGGGTAGAACAGGTAGATGGGTTGAACAGGTAGACGGGTTGAACAGGTAGACGGGTAGAACTGACTGAAGACTTAATGGCGTATATTTCTCTGTTGTAAACTTAATATATTGTTTCTTCTTTTTCAGGTATGTGGCCAAAACTACCCAGTGTTTACTCTTCACGCTGAGGGAGTAAGGTGAGCAGGGGGACAGGGTACAGTGAACCCTCTCTTTAACGGACTGTATGGAGAAGAAAGTCCGTTATATCAAGGGGGTATGTTAGATGTGAAACCTACCATCTAACGAGCTACTGAGATAAAAGTCCGTTATATCAAGTCTCCGTTAGTATGAAGAAACTCTCTCTCTCTCTCTCTCTCTCTCTCTCTCTCTCGTGCATGGCAGAAAGTAATACTGTTGAGGGTGTGACACTGCCCATGAGGTCCTCTCAGTTCAGTAGGTGGCCTTGGCTCAGGTGTATCGAACTGTCCTCCCTGACTCCTCCGCGACCGGGTGTGTGTGTTAGTGACGAGGTGGGTGTTGGGGTGGTGGTGTGGTAGTGGGTGGTGGTGTTGGTGGTGGTGGTTTTCGTGGCGGTGTGGGTGTGATGGTGGTGTAGGTTATAGTGATAGGGTGTGGTGATAGTGGTTGTGTTGCTGATGGTGCAGCATTAAACGGCCGTATAGTGTTGTGATGGTGAGGGTCATTACTCTGATGAACGATTGTGTTGTATTATTTATATACAGGACCGGCCATAACACTATGATGGAAAATAGTGAGAAGTGTGTGTGTGTGTGTGTGTGTGTGTGTGTGTAATAATAATAATAATAATAATAATAATAATAATAATAATAATAATAATTAACGGTTTATTGAAAAAGTTCTGCTGCCCGAAGGCTGAAAATATACATTGGACATAAATGACTTATTACATACATTGGTGGTTTAACAAAAGCCTTCATTAGAGAAAGGTAAAGGAACATACAGTGAACATTCAGATTAATGTAGGTGTTGAACAGCAAAAACGTAGTGTAGTAACTCCCTCCCAGATGGTGTTAGGAGGGACCTCACGTGATGTAGTAATTACCTCACAGATGGTGTTATGAGGGGCCTGACGTGGTGTAGTAATTCCCTCACAGATGGTGTTATGAGGGACCACGTGGTGTAGTAATTCTCTCACAGATGGTGTTATGTGGGGCCTCACATGGTGTAGTAATTCCCTCACAGATAGTGTTATGAAGGGCCTCACGTGGTGTTGTAATTCCGTCACAGATGGTGTTATGAGGGGCCTCACGTGGTGTAGTAATTCCCTCACAGATGGTGTTATGAGGGACTTGACGTGGTGTAGTAATTCCCTCACAGATGGTGTTATGAGGGGCCTGACATGGTGTAGTAATTCCCTCACAGATGGTGTTATATGAGTGAGGTGTGGTCCCAGGCCTTCCTATCGTAGACGGATTAACACATCGCTGGTTGTTGTTGGGTCTCACGGGCCGTTATCACTGGGTACCCGGGACCTCACTGTGTGAAGGTTAACTTGGGTACGACTGTTACTGTGTGTGCGTGCACCTGTATCAGCCCTAATTATAAAATCACTAACAATAATGTAATCCCATTCTTCTGAAGGTAATCCGTCACATCACACAATACAATAAGGTAATAATCCAATTTTAAATCTAGTTGGTTTGTTTACATTTATGGTGGATTATTGCATGTGAGGTCAGTGTTACCAACTCCCTACCACCATTCATTACTACTACCACTACTACCACCACCATTCGTTACTACTACCACCATTAATTGATACTACCACCATCATTCATTACTACTACCACCACCACCACTACTACTACCATTTATTATCACCCCCATTTATTACCACCCCCCACCTACCACTACCACCCCTCACCTACCACTACCACCACTCTTTACCATCGCCTACCACCAATACCACCTACCTCCTACCACTACCACCTGTCTTTACCAACCCCTACCACTACCACCATTCATTACTACCACCACTACCACCCACCTCCTACCACCTGTCTTTACCAACCACTACCACCATTCATTACTACCACCACTACCAACAGAGCCATACTACCACCACTACCAGTATCAGCAGATGATTGGTGTGCCGCGAAAGGGGGCATTACTTTGCCCGGCAGTTATTGATTATATTGACAAGTTTCTGCTTTTCATCCTGACTTTCATTGTCTAACAGTCAGTCAAAGGTCAGTCAGTCTGTTGGTGTTGTGATTGATCGGTCGGTCGGTAGGTAGCAGGTTATTTTGTCGGTTAATCAATACATCGTCAGTCGGTCACTCAGTCGCTCAGTCGATGTATTTACCTGAGAGAGTTTTAATTATTTGTGTGTTTTTGAGTAGTTGGTCCGTGTACCCTCATGCTGGTCTACCTTCTGTCACGTGTGTGTGTGTGTGTGTGTGTGTGTGTGTGTGTGTGTGTTTGGTGGGCGTGTGTGGGAAATGGGGTAGCAAGGTGCAGGTCCAGTGTATGGGCGGCGTGTGTTTGGCAAGCGTGTGTGTGTGCTTGGCAGGCGAGTGTGTGTGTGTGTGTGTGTTTGGCAGGCGAGTGTGTGTGTGTGTTTGCAGGCGAGTGTGTGTGTGTGTGTTTTGCAGGCGAGTGTGTGTGTGTGTGTGTGGTTATTTTTTAGTAAGCGTGTGTATGTTTTTGGTAAGCGTGTGTGTGTGTTTGGTAGGCCTGTGTGTGTGTTTTTGGTAAGTGTGTGTGTGTGTTTGTGTTTGTTTGTTAGACGTGTGTGTATTTGTTTGGTAAGCGTGTGTGTTTTTAGTAGACACGTGTGTGTGGGTGGGATTGTCGGCAGGCTGCTGGCCGGGAAACATGATACATGTATGACACCACTTGGCGTAACTCCCGACCCTTGACGCCCTGTAGACGCTTCCTCCCCACAACAAGCTGCCGGGTTGGTCGTGTAACATTGTATTACAAGCTGCCGGGTTGGTCGTGTAACATTGTATTACAAGCTATTGGTCGCAACATTGTATTGCCGCCGGGTTGGTCGTAACATTGTATTACAAGCTGCCGGGTTGGTCGTGCAACATTGTAATATGTTGCCGGGCTGGTCGCAACATTGTATTGCTGCCGCCGGGCTACGTAACATTGTGGTTGCTGCCGCCGCTGGTCGTGCAACATTGTATTGCTGTTGCCGGGTTGGTCGTAACATTGTATTGCCGCCGGGCTGGTCGCAACATTGCATTGGCTGCTGCCGGGTTGGTCGTGCAACATTGTATTGCTGCTGCCGGGTCGCAACATTGTATTGCTGCTGCCGGGCTACGTAACATTGTATTGCTGCCGCCGGTCGCAATATTGTATTACAAGCTGCCGAGTTGGCTGCAACATTGTACAAGCTGCCGCTGGTCGCAACAACATTGCACAAGCTGCTGGCTGGTCGCAACATTGCGCTGCTGCCGCTGGTCGCAACATTGTACAAGCTGCCGGGTTGGTCGCAACATTGCGCTGCTGCCGGGTTGGCTGCAACATTGCACAAGCTGCCGGGCTATCGCAACATTGCTGCTGCCGGCTGGCTGCAACATTGCGCGTTGCCGGTTGGCCGCAACATTGCGCTGCTTTCGCCGGGTTGGTCGCAACATTGCGCTGCTGCCGGGTTGGTCGCAACATTGCACAAGCTGCCGGGTTGGTCGTTACATTGCGCTGCTGCCGGGTTGGTCGTGTAACATTGTACAAGCTGCCGGGTTGGTCGTGTAACATTGTACAAGCTGCCGGGTTGGTCGTGTAACATTGTACAAGCTGCCGGGTTGGTCGTGTAACATTGTGTCTTTTCTTCCAAGTATCTGTAGCAAAAATGGCGGGAGAGAGAGGTGGAACTTTTTGATGATTCTGAGAAGAATGAGTGAACAGTATTGTGACCAGTGAGGGATTGAGTATTGTTCTCTGTTCAGAAAATTATCCCATTCAGTTTTTCACCGCCAGAGTCGCGATCCTGTACAATACTTGGTTCGAGTGTGTTAAATATGTTCAGACACTTTATTATTATTATTATTTACACACACACACACACACACACACACACGCACGCGCGCACTTACATTGGCATGTATTGCATGGGTTTGAGATTTAAAGTAATTTTCATACAGTTTAGTACAGTGCAGGGTACTTGTGAATTTGTTGAATTGGAATATCTACAGGAGAGCTTTTATTAATTTAGCAAAGTTGCACGCACACGCACAATGCACGCACGCACGCACACACACACACACACACACACACACACACACACACACACACACACACACACGCACACACGCACGCACCTGCACGCACACGCACACACACACACACACGCGCGCACCTGCACACACACACACACACACAGTAAAATATATCATAGTAAAACAAACTTGTGGCTATGCAGCAAGTTTGCGTCGCTACTGTCATGACGACCACAACACCAAGACGCCTGTTCCAAACAAAGCCCAAGCTTGCTGTTAGATATAGGTGTGCGCGTGTGTGTGTGTGTGTGTGTGTGTGTGTGTGTGTGTGTGTGTGTGTGTGCGCGTGTGTGTGTGTGTTCAAGTGTGGGCTATTCCCGATAACCACAAGTGGACTTGCAATGTCTGTCCACCTGGTTAATACAGTATGCTAGAGTATCTGGGTCAGGCTCACTCTCCGGGTAGTGGCCATCTCCTGCCTGGTGTAGTTAACGGTGGACGCCATTATACTCTAGTCTATGGTTGTCAGGACAGTTAAGTCTAAAGTCAACTCACTTGGCGCCTCAGTGAACCCTCCCCTCAGCACTAATTATGTTACGTGTGATAATTCATAGATTCCTGAAGTGTACCTCGGATCTATTCACTAGTATTGACTTTTTGTTGTGTGACTTTAATTTATACTCTCTCTCTCTCTCTCTCTCTCTCTCTCTCTCTCTCTCTCTCTCTCTCGGATTCAATTGATAAATCTGGAATTCCATAGAGAGAGAAAGTGGGAAGGTAGAGAGGAGGAAGAGTGGTTTCGAGCTGGGAGGGAGGTAAGAGTTGTGGAAAGTGGCGAGGAAATGGAAAAGCGAGGTAATAGGATGAAGGAGGAGGAGGAGGGGGGTAGTGAGGGAGGAAAGAAGATACAGGAGAGGAGTAGTAGTGAGGGAGGAGGTGGGGATAGCGAAGGAGGGAGTGGGTTAGTGAGGGAGGAGACGAGTACGGAGGAAGGAGAGTAAATATAGGAGAGGGGAATGATGGGAGGTAGGAGAAGGAGGAAAGATAATTAATTGTGTAGGATGTCTTGCTTATTATGTTAGGTATTTTTATCTCCTCGACTTGGAGAGAGGAAGTGGAGCGACAAAGTGTGTGTGTGTGTGTGTGTGTGTGTGTGTGTGTGTGTGTGTGTGTGTGTGTGTGTGTGTGTGTGTGTGTGTGTGTGTGTGTGTGTGTGTGTGTGTGTGTGTGTGTGTGTGTGTTCTCCCGCAGAAAGAGAGATATACACCTAAAACTCTTCTCAAGTGCTGTAATATACAACCAAATTCAGTGGAGCAACCAGCCTCAGACCGTTCCTTATGGCGCTCAGCATGCCATAGAGGAGCGGAAACACTCGAGACCTCACTGAACCATAAGAGAGCTACTAAACGAGCCTAACGACATCAGAGGGCTCAAGGCACAGATGGGCAAAGTACGGCCCGCGGGGGCCCCGCCAAATTATTTCTGTGGCCCGCCACTGCATTTGGCAACAAGAAAAAAAATTCTTATTAATTACAGAAAGGGCAATTTTGGAAGTTGGGTGGACATAGCAGCAATACTGGCTCGTCGCTATTAACCTGTGGCCCGCGAAGTGTGCCACCATTCATGAAGTGGCCCTCCATCAAAAATAATTGCCCACCCCTGGCTCAAGGCATAATTCCTCTCAATGAACATCATCCCTGTCACCTATGCAACAAGGTCTGCGCCTCCAGGGTTGGACTCCATTGTCATCTACGGTGGCATCAGGAATAACACATAACTCATCAATCATCTCATCTGGAGCAACGTCGTCATCGACTTCGATAGACTGCCATAAGCATAAGCACAGTTATATTGCCTATTTTCCCGGAAACTGGCAGTACAGTACACTGTAGGTTAGAAAGTACTATTGTTTGTGCACCAGAGCTGTAGCCTCCAGGGCGCAGTATCTACTATTACTAACATCTTACATAATAATAGTAAAAGAAAATAATGATAATAATAATAAAAATAATAATAATATATAATGATAGCGATATTAATAATAATAATAATACGACTTCGTAGTTATAACTCCTAACATTTCACTAAGTTAGTTACCTGTGTTGTCTGTCACCACTGTCATAATAAGGTGCCTGAGAGTTTCATACACTAATAATCTACCTGTTATAAAGGTAAATAATAATTGTATTATTTTAGAACATTATTTCACCCTAGAGTAATGCTGTAGTGATGATATGACTTGTAGTGTGTTATATCAGTGTCCATTAGCTCTCTGGGGACTATAGCCAATCACAGCCAAGATCCTTCTATATACCGCCACTTAAGTTATATAGTACACAAGCTTAAGTACATTAGTTGAAGACCGGACACACACAGGTGGTTGAGTTGACTAAAGTGGATGTACAGTTTAGTGAGTGTGTTGGGGGGGTTGAAATGGCTCAGTGGGACAGATGGTATCATGTGTTGAGGGGGGGATAGTTCGGGATATTAGTGGCATTGTGACGTGTAGAGGGAATGGGGGGAGGGACGGAGAGGGGGAAGTAGAGGGGGAGGGGAGGACGTAGGGAGTGGCGGGGTTTTATCGATATAATTATGTGAGGGGGGGGTATGAGGAAAGCAGAAATTGGGGGTAGTAGTAGTGGCAGGAATGGTAGTGGGTCAGGCGTCTCCAATATTGCACACTCCACACTACCACCAACACGGCGAGTATTGCCTCCTGAGAGTATTGGATCACGGCTCTACTCCTCCTCCTCTCCCTCCTCTTTTGTCTCTCCTCCTCTCCTCCTCCTCCTCTCCCTCCTCTTTTGTCTCTCCTCCTCTCCATCCTCCTCTTCCCCTTCTTCTCCCCCTTCCCGTTATCCCACAGGCTCATACAAATAATTCTTAATCTAACTATATACCCCATTGTTTATATCGGTATTTATTATATACGGTATATAAATGGGGAGTTTTAATGGCATATATAACAGTTCAAGCTCTTGTGGCTATATTATAAAAACTTGAAGGAATATATGACGCATTATCATATAGTCTGTACAGTAAATCTCTGGAGTATATTAAAAAATGAGGATAAATTCTCTCAGTGAATAAAACCCCACTGATTTATATATATACACTTCATAATTGTAATGTATAATCCACGAATGTTAGTTTTTATTTTCGAAAGCCTGCCTGAGAGTTTAGCTGTGTTGCAATACATGTAGTTAGTATTGTGTTTCGTCTCATGTAATGGTTGTATTTTACCGAGGGGGAACTTTCTTGACTTCTCCGTCCCCTCGTATATATGTGCCGCTGTGGCTGTCTTCAAGTTTAACAGGGTAAGTGGTGGGTATAGTGTTGGATGATGGTAGAGCTGAATGCTGGTTATGATGGCCACACAACTCACAGCGCTACTTACATATTGACCCTCCGCCCGCCCACTCATCCCTCTCTCCTTCTCCCTTCCTGGGGTAAAAATTAATACTGACATTATATACCTGGACGTTTTTTTTTCACTATAGATTATACCTCTCGTCCTTCTTCCTGGGGTAAAAATACTCTCACGGCGCTAGGTTCAGGGGACAGATTCACTAGACTATACCCCCTTTCCCTTTACTTGTACTAGAAATGCATATACAGTAGAGTTCTCCGATGCCGTACGAGTGTAAACAGCACATTAGATATATCTCTGTCCCCTTTATATACATTGGGTAATAGGACACTAGATATAGGTGTTGATAGTGGCGTGTGGTGGAGATAGCAGTTTTTTTTTTTACGAGAGTTGGCCCACCCAGGCACAGTCAAATGACTCACAATGGGGGGGTGGTGCGAAAAATAAGAACAGAAAAAAAAATTTAAACTAGAGAAGAAAAAGGTTATACTGTTAATCTTCACCACGAAGGCATGGTGGAGATAGCAGGTACTTGCTCCCCCTCACTTTCTCTTCCCTAGTTCCCAACCTTTTCAGTGGAATTTTTCTTAAGTTACCTGTCATTGTTTTGAATTTACCTGGTCTGGAATGTGTGGTATGTATGTGTGTGGACAGTAAATTAAGTGTGACGTGACATGGCGTGGGTGTGTGTGTGTGTGTGTATTAAGGGGGTGTGGCCTACAAAGGTGGATCAGGTTACGTGTGAGCCGCTTGTTGTGGTCGAGACTCGTGACACCCTGCCTGTTGGGGGGCGTTGTGCTCATGATACACTGTACGTCTCCCATGATGCTGTGTGGCAGGGCCAGGAAGGGTGTGGCAGGGGCAGGAAAGGTGTGGCAGGGGCACGAAGGGTGTGGCAGGGGCAGGGTGCGTATGGCATGGTCAGGGAAGGGTGTGGCAGGGGCAGGAAGGCTATGGCAGGGGCAGGAAGGGGTGTGTGGGCAGGGGCAGGAAGGGTGGGTAGGGGCAGGAAGGGAAAAAGGGCAGGGCAGGAAGGGTGGCAGGGGCAGGGAGGGGTGGCAGGGCCAGGAAGGCTATGGCAGGGGCAGGAAGGGTGTGGCAGGTAACCACGGACCCAGTATCTCTCTTGTTGAGTCTTGCCAGTTCAGGTATTGTGCTGCCTGAGGAGGACACACACACACACACACACACACACACACGAAAGGTATCCCCCGCCATCATTTTTCTAGGTAATCCTGGGTCAGTAAGAGTTTTTGGGGAGGGAGGGGGGGGGGGGTAGATATTGCATCACTAAAAAAATCAGATTTGATCAAGCGAACGTTTGATTATATTTGTGGGTGATGTTGGTGTGAGAAACAATACAATATGTACATTTTGTTAATTCCCCTTATTTATTTATTTATTTATTTATATCCTACTGACGTAATTATCAAGGAAAATATAAAATTGACTTGAGTCCTTACTGCACTGAAGTCAACAAGCCGTGTATCAACACAGGTATGTACTGTAAGATAAGGTGGTTGAGATAACATAGATAACGCCGCCAGTACCACCTACAGGCTTCACGGTGCACCACCCGTACTCGTGTTTATGTTGTCTATTACATGACTATCAAGGTGGGAAATAGGTGTAAAAAATCTAACCTAACCTAACCTAACCTAACATATTCTATTGTGTGTTGATGACATACCGGGGTTATTCACTTGGGTATTGTTGGTAGATTTATATGATGTATACTGTGCGTGGCTTAGTATGTGGTAAACAATACTGTACAGTTACGTGGTTACAGTCATGCACCCTAAGTGATTTCATGGTACGGGAGAGTGAGTAATTTGTATGTCCGGTCAGGGCGGGGAGCTGATATCATAGTTAATAGTGTGTGTGTGTGTGTGTGT
>NW_024720555.1:2846172-2862956 GCF_018991925.1 Homarus americanus
TTGAGTGCGGTGGAGGAGACTTGTTGCAGTAGTTGGCAAATATTCTCTTTTTTATATATTTTTTGTTTATTTAGTCGAGTTTGTTTGTTTGTTTTTATTTTTTTGGGTGTGTGTTTGTCTACCTGTCACCTGTGTGTGTTTGTTGTTGACGGGTTATAAGCGGCGGACGGTTGCTTATGTAGATGTCGGGAGTGTAGGTGTGTGTGTGTGAGGAGGTCGCCATCACAGCCTCGGGTGTTGCTGCGTGATGTCCACCTGCTTCTCTCCCTCCCTCCCTCCCTCCCCTTTCCTCCCCCCGCTGTCTGTACCTCCCTCCCCCCCCCCCTTCCTTCCTCAGCCACCTGTGCCTCACTCGGTGCCTGAGGATGGCGGGGAAGAGGGAAGGGTTGGAGTGAACACTTCTGCGGGAGAGGAATGTGCGGGTACTGACTGCATAACAAGAGGTGTTAAGGGGTGGGTGTTCAGGCCAATTCCACGTTCACGAGTAAAGTTCATTCGGATAAAACTTGAAAATTTACAGTAGATTAATCCCGGGAGTGACTCTTATATTATCAAAGGTTAGGTTAGGTTAGAGACTGATGTTTGTATGAAAATATAAATATATACCATGTGGGTGAGTCAGTTAGGTGATGCGGGCTGTAGAGTTAAACGAGTCGTGAAAAGTTATTTTAAACTGTCGTGTAATGTTTGATGTGTCGGCCATATAGTGTGAGACAAATTAGGTGATTAGTGTCGGTAGGTTAAGTTTTCTTTGTTTATCAGTTGTTAGGCCCTAATTTATTCATAAAAACATATTCTCTCTCTCTCTCTCTCTCTCTCTCTCTCTACCTCGCACTCCTCACTCGCACTTTACCTCACTCCCTTCCCACCTCCTCCCTCCCTCCCTCCTCCTCCCTCCCTCCCTCCCTCCCTCCCACCCACCCACCCACCCACCCACCCACCCACCTCTTATTCCCCTCCTCTCTTTTTTACTCTATTTTCTTTTCCTCTTCTCTCACCCATTCATTCCCTCCTTCCCTCATTGAATTATCCACTTATTCGTTGTTATCATTCCTGGTGGTTACTTCTTTATTCCATTTGTATCCAGGTCATAGTCGCTTCTTCTTCTTCTTCGCCTTCTTCTTCTTTTTCTTCGCCTTCTTCTCCTTCTTCTTCTTCTTCTTCGTCTTCTTCTTCTTCTTGTTCTTCTTCTTCTTGTTCTTCTTCTCTGTAAGTTGTGTTTGTTTATTGAATCTTTCATCTTGAGGTTATGGATGTGTTCAATTGTTATTCATTATTTACATTCATTAAATCACTTTACTCATTATTCCTAGGTTAAATGATGGGTTGGTATTCATTATCATTCAGGTGGTCATTCATCTTATTCACGTCATTCATTTAAGTCATTCACCACGTGTTTTTTTTATTGATTTTATTCATTTAAATTATCCACTTGTATATAATTAATGTTATATGTGTTGATGAATGTTTATTATTCATATTATTATTCATTTCTTTAGTCAGAGTTAATTATTGGCTTTACATTTATTTTACTGTTAATTATTCTATCCATTCGTGTCGGAATTATTGACAACTCATTAACCAATTTATTGTCATACTAGCTAATTAACTAACTCGTTTATTCATTCTATGCCTCACTGGTGTTCATTCTATGCCTCACTGTTTACTCATTCTATGCCTCACTGGTGTTCATTCTATGCCTCAGTGGTGTTCATTCTATACCTCACTGTTGACTCATTGTATGCCTCAGTGTTTACTCATTCTATGCCTCACTGGTGTTCATTCTATACTTCACTGTTGACTCATTGTATGCCTCAGTGTTTACTCATTCTATGCCTCACTGGTGTTCATTCTATGCCTCACTGGTGTTCATTCTATACCTCACTGTTGACTCATTGTATGCCTCAGTGTTTACTCATTGTATGCCTCAGTGGTGTTCATTTCCTCGCCCTGGCTCACTCCACACAAGGCAGAATGAGTTACTCTCCTCCATACAGTCCTTCCCTTGTCTTAGGTCAGGAAGCTTCCACTTGTGCTCTAACTCTCGCAATTTTCTTGTGTGCGTTTGTTTGTGTGTAGTGGTTTGTGTGTTTGTTAGTGTGTATTGGTTTGTTTGTCTGTGTGTATTGGTTTGTGTGTTTGTTTGTGTATTGGTTTGTGTGTTTGTTTGTGTGTGGTAGGTAGGTGTGTGTCTGCGCGCGTACAGACACACAGTTACATACAGGTGATTTAAACAAGAGAGACAGACAAACAAAAAAGGGAACACGTCAAGTATTAAGAAGTTATAATGTTGTGATGCAGAGCTTGACGGCCGCCTGTAAAAGTTAAGTGGGGGGGAGATTCTGTTTACGGAGGAACGGGGTAGTGGCTCTCTCCTCGCTATATTGGGGAGGTGGGGAAGGGGAGATAGGAGGGGAAGGGGAGATAGGAGGGGAGGGGGAGATAGGAGGGAAGGGGAGATATAGGAGGAAGGGGAGATAGGAGGAGGGGGAGATAGGGAGGAAGGGATAGGAGGGAAGGGGAGATAGGAGGAGGGGAGATAGGAGGTGAGAAAAAGGAAGCAGACGGGGAGAAGAGGAGGGGAGGACCGTTCTTGGGTGGGGTGGGGTGGAGTGGAGTGGGTCATGGTGGCAATGATCCTGAAACTACGACCCTAACCCAACCCAACCCAACCCAACCCAACCCAACCCATTCCACTGGAAAAAGTGTCCAGTTGTGGTCGGAATTCATTGGCTCACTACTTTATTCTCACACTTAACGAGAGGCGCTGATTGGTTGACAGTGTACACGATGAGTCTTCACGGTATTTAGCGTTAACCAAAATAAATTACCAACGATAATTAAGTTTATTAAAAGTTAGTTAGTTAGTTGTTAGGGAAGAGGGAGACGCTCTACTTGTTTATGATGTGAGTTAGTTTCTCAGGCTTTGTTAGGTTAGGTCAAGCGAGGTTAGGTTATAGGTCAAGATAGGCTAGGTTAGGTTAGGTCAAGCAAGGTTAGGTTATAGGTCAAGATAGACTAGGTTAGGTTAGGTCAAGCAAGGTTAGGTTATAGGTCAAGATAGGCTAGGTTAGGTTAGGTCAAGCAAGGTTAGGTTATAGGTCAAGATAGCCAGGTTAGGGTTAGGTCAAGCGAGGTTAGGTTATATGTCAAGATAGGTTAGGTTAGGTCAAGCGAGTGTTAGGTTATAGGTCAAGATAGACCAGACTAGACTAGTTAGGTTAGGCCTGCTGCTGCTAGGTTACAGGTCAAGATAGGCCAGGTTAGGTTAGGCTAGGGGTATTACAAGGTTAGGGTTATTGGTCAAGATAGGCGAAGGCTAGGTTAGGGTCAGAAGATAGACTAGACTAGGCTAGGTTAGGTTAGGTCAAGCGAGGTTAGGTTATAGGTCAAGATAGGCTAGGTTGTTAGGTCAAGCGATGTTAGGTAAGGTTATAGGTCAAGATAGACTAGGCTAGGTTAGGTTAAGCAAGGTTAGGTTAGGATGTTGACATTGACGTGTACTTGCAGTACTGTGAGGGGGTGACTTAGTAGAAATATAAATATAAAATAAATAAAATAAAGGTCACAGGGCGACAATTAGTTTCTTCAGCAGCTGGTGGTGACCTTGTAAAGTGGGTGCAAGGAGAGCGGGGTATTATCGTTATTAAGGCAATTGCATAGAGTATCTCCCCCCCCTGCTCTCATCTTTTTCTTTTTGTGGACTGTCCTCTTTCCCTCCGTCCGTGGCTGGCGATGTCTCCTCAGTGATAACTCTTCTACACCAATTGGCGTAGAAGGTGGGGGGGGGGAGGTGAGTGGCTGGAGATGGAACTTAAAGTGATGCTGACGTTCCTGTGGGCGAGAGAACATTAATGAATAATAATGATAATAAAACATACCGTACAGAGAGGAACAATAATGGCTGAACACAACTTTATAATGTATTTAATATGTCGTGTGTTGTAGCTCAGGTGGTGGTACTGCCCCCGGTCTCCCACCCGAATATAATGAAGTAATGATAATGAACAGGATGTAGGTGGGGGAGGCTGTGGTGGCTGGCAGCTGGTGACAGGACCCGCAATTACTCCCGTTCGATTCCTGCTTATAGTTCTGTTATGGTTAAGATGAGAATAATTATATGTTGACGCCTTCTACAGGGGAACTTTATGGTACCAGTGGAAGTTTTTATCTTGCATCCCCAGCCACGTTGGGTAGAACAGGTAGACGGGTTGAACAGGTAGATGAGTAGAACAGGTAGATGGGTAGAACAGGTAGACGGGTAGAACAGGTAGATGGGTTGAACAGGTAGACGGGTTGAACAGGTAGACGGGTAGAACTGACTGAAGACTTAATGGCGTATATTTCTCTGTTGTAAACTTAATATATTGTTTCTTCTTTTTCAGGTATGTGGCCAAAACTACCCAGTGTTTACTCTTCACGCTGAGGGAGTAAGGTGAGCAGGGGGACAGGGTACAGTGAACCCTCTCTTTAACGGACTGTATGGAGAAGAAAGTCCGTTATATCAAGGGGGTATGTTAGATGTGAAACCTACCATCTAACGAGCTACTGAGATAAAAGTCCGTTATATCAAGTCTCCGTTAGTATGAAGAAACTCTCTCTCTCTCTCTCTCTCTCTCTCTCTCTCTCGTGCATGGCAGAAAGTAATACTGTTGAGGGTGTGACACTGCCCATGAGGTCCTCTCAGTTCAGTAGGTGGCCTTGGCTCAGGTGTATCGAACTGTCCTCCCTGACTCCTCCGCGACCGGGTGTGTGTGTTAGTGACGAGGTGGGTGTTGGGGTGGTGGTGTGGTAGTGGGTGGTGGTGTTGGTGGTGGTGGTTTTCGTGGCGGTGTGGGTGTGATGGTGGTGTAGGTTATAGTGATAGGGTGTGGTGATAGTGGTTGTGTTGCTGATGGTGCAGCATTAAACGGCCGTATAGTGTTGTGATGGTGAGGGTCATTACTCTGATGAACGATTGTGTTGTATTATTTATATACAGGACCGGCCATAACACTATGATGGAAAATAGTGAGAAGTGTGTGTGTGTGTGTGTGTGTGTGTGTGTGTAATAATAATAATAATAATAATAATAATAATAATAATAATAATAATAATTAACGGTTTATTGAAAAAGTTCTGCTGCCCGAAGGCTGAAAATATACATTGGACATAAATGACTTATTACATACATTGGTGGTTTAACAAAAGCCTTCATTAGAGAAAGGTAAAGGAACATACAGTGAACATTCAGATTAATGTAGGTGTTGAACAGCAAAAACGTAGTGTAGTAACTCCCTCCCAGATGGTGTTAGGAGGGACCTCACGTGATGTAGTAATTACCTCACAGATGGTGTTATGAGGGGCCTGACGTGGTGTAGTAATTCCCTCACAGATGGTGTTATGAGGGACCACGTGGTGTAGTAATTCTCTCACAGATGGTGTTATGTGGGGCCTCACATGGTGTAGTAATTCCCTCACAGATAGTGTTATGAAGGGCCTCACGTGGTGTTGTAATTCCGTCACAGATGGTGTTATGAGGGGCCTCACGTGGTGTAGTAATTCCCTCACAGATGGTGTTATGAGGGACTTGACGTGGTGTAGTAATTCCCTCACAGATGGTGTTATGAGGGGCCTGACATGGTGTAGTAATTCCCTCACAGATGGTGTTATATGAGTGAGGTGTGGTCCCAGGCCTTCCTATCGTAGACGGATTAACACATCGCTGGTTGTTGTTGGGTCTCACGGGCCGTTATCACTGGGTACCCGGGACCTCACTGTGTGAAGGTTAACTTGGGTACGACTGTTACTGTGTGTGCGTGCACCTGTATCAGCCCTAATTATAAAATCACTAACAATAATGTAATCCCATTCTTCTGAAGGTAATCCGTCACATCACACAATACAATAAGGTAATAATCCAATTTTAAATCTAGTTGGTTTGTTTACATTTATGGTGGATTATTGCATGTGAGGTCAGTGTTACCAACTCCCTACCACCATTCATTACTACTACCACTACTACCACCACCATTCGTTACTACTACCACCATTAATTGATACTACCACCATCATTCATTACTACTACCACCACCACCACTACTACTACCATTTATTATCACCCCCATTTATTACCACCCCCCACCTACCACTACCACCCCTCACCTACCACTACCACCACTCTTTACCATCGCCTACCACCAATACCACCTACCTCCTACCACTACCACCTGTCTTTACCAACCCCTACCACTACCACCATTCATTACTACCACCACTACCACCCACCTCCTACCACCTGTCTTTACCAACCACTACCACCATTCATTACTACCACCACCTGTAGCCACTACCACACACTACCATTATCAAAAGCAGATGATGGTGAGTGGCATCATGAAGAAAGGGGGGTGATGGCCAACAGTTAGTGATTATATTGACAAGTTTCCTTCATCCTGGACTTCGTCGTCTAACAGTCGAATCAGTCAGTCAGTCTATTTGGTGTTGTGATTGATCAGTCGGTCGGTAGGTAGAGTTATTTTGCTCGGTTAATCAATACATCAGTCAGTCCGAATAACTCAGTCACTTCGATCCAAATTCTCATTTACCTGAGAGAGAAGTTTTTAAATTATTTAATGTGTTTTTGGTAGTTGGTCCGTGTACCCTCATGCTGGTCTACCTTCCTGTCACGTGTTAATGGCCAATATTGTGTGTGTGTGTGTGTGTGTGTGTGTGTGTGTGTGTGTGTGTTTGGCAGGCGTGTGTGGCAAATGAGGGTAACAGGTACAGGTCCAGTGTATGCAAGGCAGTAGTGCGTGTTTGGCAAGCGTGTGTGTGTGTGTGTTTGGCAGGCGAGTGTGTGTGTGTGTGTGTGTGTTTGTTTGGCAGGCAGTGTGTGTGTGTGTGTGTTTGGCAGGCGAGTGTGTGTGTGTGTGTGTTTGGCAGGCGAGTGTGTGTGTGTGTGTGTGTGGTTATTTTTTAGTAAGCGTGTGTATGTTTTTGGTAAGCGTGTGTGTGTGTTTGGTAGGCCTGTGTGTGTGTTTTTGGTAAGTGTGTGTGTGTGTTTGTGTTTGTTTGTTAGACGTGTGTGTATTTGTTTGGTAAGCGTGTGTGTTTTTAGTAGACACGTGTGTGTGGGTGGGATTGTCGGCAGGCTGCTGGCCGGGAAACATGATACATGTATGACACCACTTGGCGTAACTCCCGACCCTTGACGCCCTGTAGACGCTTCCTCCCCACAACAAGCTGCCGGGTTGGTCGTGTAACATTGTATTAAGCTGCCGGAGTTGGTCGTACTAACATTGTATTACAAGCTGCCAGGTTGGTCGTGTAACATTGTATTTACAAGCTGCGGGTTGGTCGTGTAACATAATATTACAAGCTGCCGGGTTGGTCATGACCGCTTGACCTTATTTACAAGCTACTTGGGTTGGTCGTGTAACGATGTATTACCGCTTCTTGGAGTTGGGTGTAAACGTCATAACATTGTATTTACAAAAGCTGCCGGGTTAGTCATTATAACATTATTACAAGCTGCCGGGTTACGGTCGTGTAACATTATTATTTACAAAGCTGCAAGGTTAGTCGTGTAACATTGTATTACAAGCTTGCCGGATTGGTCGTGTAACATTATGTTACAAGCTGCCAGGTTGATTAAATTAACGTGTATTACCAGCTGCCGGGTTGGATAAACAGCAACATTGTATTACAAGCGCTGCCAGATTGATCGTGTAACATTGTGGCCTGACTGCCGGAAGTTGGTCTGTGTAACGTGCTGCCGATTTGGTCGTGTAACGTGTACCATAGCTACCCTGTTGGTCGTGTAACATTGTACAAGCTGCCAGTTGGTCGTGTAACATTACAAGCTACCGGGTTGGTCGTGTAACGGTAGCACAGCCACCGGGTTGGTCATTATAACATTGTACAACTGCCGGGTTGGTCGTGTAACATTGTACAAGCTGCCGGAGTTGGTCGTGCTGCGTGTACAAGCACCGGTTGGATGATGTAACATTAGCCGCAAGCTGCCGGGTTGGTCGTGTAACATTGTACAAGCTGCCGGGTTGGTCGTGTAACATTGTACAAGCTGCCGGGTTGGTCGTATTTACATTAACCTACTTCAGGTTGGTCGTGTAACATTGTACAAGCTGCCGGGTTGGTCGTGTAACATTGTACAAGCTGCCGGGTTGGTCGTGTAACATTGTACAAGCTGCCGGGTTGGTCGTGTAACATTGTGTCTTTTCTTCCAAGTATCTGTAGCAAAAATGGCGGGAGAGAGAGGTGGAACTTTTTGATGATTCTGAGAAGAATGAGTGAACAGTATTGTGACCAGTGAGGGATTGAGTATTGTTCTCTGTTCAGAAAATTATCCCATTCAGTTTTTCACCGCCAGAGTCGCGATCCTGTACAATACTTGGTTCGAGTGTGTTAAATATGTTCAGACACTTTATTATTATTATTATTTACACACACACACACACACACACACACACGCACGCGCGCACTTACATTGGCATGTATTGCATGGGTTTGAGATTTAAAGTAATTTTCATACAGTTTAGTACAGTGCAGGGTACTTGTGAATTTGTTGAATTGGAATATCTACAGGAGAGCTTTTATTAATTTAGCAAAGTTGCACACACACACACACACACACACACACACACACACACACACACACACACACACACACACACACACACACACACACACACCTGCACGCACACACACACACACACGCGCGCACCTGCACACACACACACACACACAGTAAAATATATCATAGTAAAACAAACTTGTGGCTATGCAGCAAGTTTGCGTCGCTACTGTCATGACGACCACAACACCAAGACGCCTGTTCCAAACAAAGCCCAAGCTTGCTGTTAGATATAGGTGTGCGCGTGTGTGTGTGTGTTCAAGTGTGGGCTATTCCCGATAACCACAAGTGGACTTGCAATGTCTGTCCACCTGGTTAATACAGTATGCTAGAGTATCTGGGTCAGGCTCACTCTCCGGGTAGTGGCCATCTCCTGCCTGGTGTAGTTAACGGTGGACGCCATTATACTCTAGTCTATGGTTGTCAGGACAGTTAAGTCTAAAGTCAACTCACTTGGCGCCTCAGTGAACCCTCCCCTCAGCACTAATTATGTTACGTGTGATAATTCATAGATTCCTGAAGTGTACCTCGGATCTATTCACTAGTATTGACTTTTTGTTGTGTGACTTTCTCTCTCTCTCTCTCTCTCTCTCTCTCTCTCTCTCTCTCTCTCTCTCTCTCTCTCTCTCTCTCTCTCTCTCTCTCTCTCTCTCTCTCCTGCTTTCGGATTCAATTGATAAATCTGGAATTCCATAGAGAGAGAAAGTGGGAAGGTAGAGAGGAGGAAGAGTGGTTTCGAGCTGGGAGGGAGGTAAGAGTTGTGGAAAGTGGCGAGGAAATGGAAAAGCGAGGTAATAGGATGAAGGAGGAGGAGGAGGGGGGTAGTGAGGGAGGAAAGAAGATACAGGAGAGGAGTAGTAGTGAGGGAGGAGGTGGGGATAGCGAAGGAGGGAGTGGGTTAGTGAGGGAGGAGACGAGTACGGAGGAAGGAGAGTAAATATAGGAGAGGGGAATGATGGGAGGTAGGAGAAGGAGGAAAGATAATTAATTGTGTAGGATGTCTTGCTTATTATGTTAGGTATTTTTATCTCCTCGACTTGGAGAGAGGAAGTGGAGCGACAAAGTGTGTGTGTGTGTGTGTGTGTGTGTGTGTGTGTGTGTGTGTGTGTGTGTGTGTGTGTGTGTGTGTGTGTGTGTGTGTGTGTGTGTGTGTGTGTGTGTGTGTGTGTGTGTGTGTGTGTGTGTTCTCCACAGAAAGAGAGAGATATAAGGACCACTCTAAAACTCTTCTCAAGTGCTGTAATATACAACCAAATTCAGTGGAGCAACCAGCCTCAGACCGTTCCTTATGGCGCTCAGCATGCCATAGAGGAGCGGAAACACTCGAGACCTCACTGAACCATAAGAGAGCTACTAAACGAGCCTAACGACATCAGAGGGCTCAAGGCACAGATGGGCAAAGTACGGCCCGCGGGGGCCCCGCCAAATTATTTCTGTGGCCCGCCACTGCATTTGGCAACAAGAAAAAAAATTCTTATTAATTACAGAAAGGGCAATTTTGGAAGTTGGGTGGACATAGCAGCAATACTGGCTCGTCGCTATTAACCTGTGGCCCGCGAAGTGTGCCACCATTCATGAAGTGGCCCTCCATCAAAAATAATTGCCCACCCCTGGCTCAAGGCATAATTCCTCTCAATGAACATCATCCCTGTCACCTATGCAACAAGGTCTGCGCCTCCAGGGTTGGACTCCATTGTCATCTACGGTGGCATCAGGAATAACACATAACTCATCAATCATCTCATCTGGAGCAACGTCGTCATCGACTTCGATAGACTGCCATAAGCATAAGCACAGTTATATTGCCTATTTTCCCGGAAACTGGCAGTACAGTACACTGTAGGTTAGAAAGTACTATTGTTTGTGCACCAGAGCTGTAGCCTCCAGGGCGCAGTATCTACTATTACTAACATCTTACATAATAATAGTAAAAGAAAATAATGATAATAATAATAAAAATAATAATAATATATAATGATAGCGATATTAATAATAATAATAATACGACTTCGTAGTTATAACTCCTAACATTTCACTAAGTTAGTTACCTGTGTTGTCTGTCACCACTGTCATAATAAGGTGCCTGAGAGTTTCATACACTAATAATCTACCTGTTATAAAGGTAAATAATAATTGTATTATTTTAGAACATTATTTCACCCTAGAGTAATGCTGTAGTGATGATATGACTTGTAGTGTGTTATATCAGTGTCCATTAGCTCTCTGGGGACTATAGCCAATCACAGCCAAGATCCTTCTATATACCGCCACTTAAGTTATATAGTACACAAGCTTAAGTACATTAGTTGAAGACCGGACACACACAGGTGGTTGAGTTGACTAAAGTGGATGTACAGTTTAGTGAGTGTGTTGGGGGGGTTGAAATGGCTCAGTGGGACAGATGGTATCATGTGTTGGGGGTGGGGATAGTTCGGGATATTAGTGGCATTGTGACATGTGAGGGGGAATGGGGGAGGGACATGGAGTAGAAGTAGAGGGAGGGACGTGGGGAGTGGCAGGGTTTTATCGATATAATTATGTGAGGGGGGGGTATGAGGAAAGCAGAAATTGGGGGTAGTAGTAGTGGCAGGAATGGTAGTGGGTCAGGCGTCTCCAATATTGCACACTCCACACTACCACCAACACGGCGAGTATTGCCTCCTGAGAGTATTGGATCACGGCTCTACTCCTCCTCCTCTCCCTCCTCTTTTGTCTCTCCTCCTCTCCTCCTCCTCCTCTCCCTCCTCTTTTGTCTCTCCTCCTCTCCATCCTCCTCTTCCCCTTCTTCTCCCCCTTCCCGTTATCCCACAGGCTCATACAAATAATTCTTAATCTAACTATATACCCCATTGTTTATATCGGTATTTATTATATACGGTATATAAATGGGGAGTTTTAATGGCATATATAACAGTTCAAGCTCTTGTGGCTATATTATAAAAACTTGAAGGAATATATGACGCATTATCATATAGTCTGTACAGTAAATCTCTGGAGTATATTAAAAAATGAGGATAAATTCTCTCAGTGAATAAAACCCCACTGATTTATATATATACACTTCATAATTGTAATGTATAATCCACGAATGTTAGTTTTTATTTTCGAAAGCCTGCCTGAGAGTTTAGCTGTGTTGCAATACATGTAGTTAGTATTGTGTTTCGTCTCATGTAATGGTTGTATTTTACCGAGGGGGAACTTTCTTGACTTCTCCGTCCCCTCGTATATATGTGCCGCTGTGGCTGTCTTCAAGTTTAACAGGGTAAGTGGTGGGTATAGTGTTGGATGATGGTAGAGCTGAATGCTGGTTATGATGGCCACACAACTCACAGCGCTACTTACATATTGACCCTCCGCCCGCCCACTCATCCCTCTCTCCTTCTCCCTTCCTGGGGTAAAAATTAATACTGACATTATATACCTGGACGTTTTTTTTTCACTATAGATTATACCTCTCGTCCTTCTTCCTGGGGTAAAAATACTCTCACGGCGCTAGGTTCAGGGGACAGATTCACTAGACTATACCCCCTTTCCCTTTACTTGTACTAGAAATGCATATACAGTAGAGTTCTCCGATGCCGTACGAGTGTAAACAGCACATTAGATATATCTCTGTCCCCTTTATATACATTGGGTAATAGGACACTAGATATAGGTGTTGATAGTGGCGTGTGGTGGAGATAGCAGTTTTTTTTTGCAGAGATTCCACCCAGGCACAGGTCAAATGACTCACAATGGGGGGGGTGGTGCGGAAAATAAGAACAGAAAAAAAAATTTAAACTAGAGAAGAAAAAGGTTATACTGTTAATCTTCACCACGAAGGCATGGTGGAGATAGCAGGTACTTGCTCCCCCTCACTTTCTCTTCCCTAGTTCCCAACCTTTTCAGTGGAATTTTTCTTAAGTTACCTGTCATTGTTTTGAATTTACCTGGTCTGGAATGTGTGGTATGTATGTGTGTGGACAGTAAATTAAGTGTGACGTGACATGGCGTGGGTGTGTGTGTGTGTGTGTGTGTGTGGGGGGGGGGTGTGGCCTACAAAGGTGGATCAGGTTACGTGTGAGCCGCTTGTTGTGGTCGAGACTCGTGACACCCTGCCTGTTGGGGGGCGTTGTGCTCATGATACACTGTACGTCTCCCATGATGCTGTGTGGCAGGGCCAGGAAGGGTGTGGCAGGGGCTTGGGAAAAGGTGCTTAGAGAGCACAAAGGGTGTGGCAGGGGGCAGGAAAGGTATAACATAGTCGGGAAGATGTGGGAGCAGGAAAGGCTATAGCAGAGCAGGGAAAGGGTGTGGCAGAGGGGCAGGAAGGGTGTGGCCAGGGGGCAGGAAAGGGTGTGGTGAGGGCAGGAAGGGGTGTGGGGCAGGGGGAGGGGTGTGGCATGGATGGGAAGGCTATGGCAGGGGCAGGAAGGGTGTGGCAGGTAACCACGGACCCAGTATCTCTCTTGTTGAGTCTTGCCAGTTCAGGTATTGTGCTGCCTGAGGAGGACACACACACACACACACACACACACACACGAAAGGTATCCCCCGCCATCATTTTTCTAGGTAATCCTGGGTCAGTAAGAGTTTTTGGGGAGGGAGGGGGGGGGGGGTAGATATTGCATCACTAAAAAAATCAGATTTGATCAAGCGAACGTTTGATTATATTTGTGGGTGATGTTGGTGTGAGAAACAATACAATATGTACATTTTGTTAATTCCCCTTATTTATTTATTTATTTATTTATATCCTACTGACGTAATTATCAAGGAAAATATAAAATTGACTTGAGTCCTTACTGCACTGAAGTCAACAAGCCGTGTATCAACACAGGTATGTACTGTAAGATAAGGTGGTTGAGATAACATAGATAACGCCGCCAGTACCACCTACAGGCTTCACGGTGCACCACCCGTACTCGTGTTTATGTTGTCTATTACATGACTATCAAGGTGGGAAATAGGTGTAAAAAATCTAACCTAACCTAACCTAACCTAACATATTCTATTGTGTGTTGATGACATACCGGGGTTATTCACTTGGGTATTGTTGGTAGATTTATATGATGTATACTGTGCGTGGCTTAGTATGTGGTAAACAATACTGTACAGTTACGTGGTTACAGTCATGCACCCTAAGTGATTTCATGGTACGGGAGAGTGAGTAATTTGTATGTCCGGTCAGGGCGGGGAGCTGATATCATAGTTAATAGTGTGTGTGTGTGTGTGTGTGTGTGTGTGTGTGTGTGTGTGTGTGTGTGTGTGTTATGGCATACGTCATGAACACATTGTAGGACCAAGGCGCAAGTAGCCCCCAAGCAGCAGCTTCCCCACCAGCAGCTTCCCCCACCAGCAGTAGCCCACCAGCAGCTGCCCCCACCAGCAGTAGCTGCCCCCACCAGCAGTAGCTGCCCCCCACCAGCAGTAGCTGCTCACCAGCAGTAGCTGCCCCCCACCAGCAGTAGTAGCTGCCCCCACCAGCAGTAGCTGCCCCCACCAGCAGTAGCTGCCCCCCACCAGCAGTAGTAGCTGCCCCCACCAGCAGTAGCTGCTCCCCACCAGCAGTAGCTGCTCCCACCAGCAGAAGCTGCCCCCACCAGCAGTAGCTGCCCCACCAGCAGTAGCTGCCCCCCACCAGCAGTAGCTGCCCCCACCAGCAGTAGCTGCCCCCAGCCTCACCCAGCTGCCCCCACCAGCAGTAGCTGCCCCCACCAGCAGTAGCTGCCCCCCACCAGCAGTAGCTGCCCCCACCAGCAGCAGCTGCCCCCACCAGCAGTAGCTGCCCCCACCAGCAGTGCTGCCCCCACCAGCAGTAGCTGCCCCCCCACCAGCAGCAGCAGTAGCTGCCCCCACCAGCAGTAGCTGCTGCTCCCCACCAGCAGCTGCCCCCACCAGCAGTAGCTGCCCCCCACCAGCAGTAGCTGCTCCCCATCAGCAGCTGCCACCCATCAGCAGTAGCTGCCCCCACCAGCAGCTGCTGCCCCCACCAGCAGTTGCTGCCTTGCTGCACCACCAGCAGTAGCTGCCCCCCACCAGCAGTAGCTGCCCCCACCAGCCCCCCACCAGCAGTAGCTGCCCCCACCAGCAGTGGCTGCCCCCACCAGCAGTAGCTGCCCCCACCAGCAGTAGCTGCCCCCTGCCCCCACCAGCAGTAGCTGCCCCCACCAGCAGTAGCTGCCCCCACCAGCAGTTGCCCCCCACCAGCAGTAGCTGCCCCCCACCAGCAGTAGCTGCCCCCACCAGCAGCTGCCCCCCATCAGCAGTTGCTGCCCCCATCAGCAGTAGCTGCCCCACCAGCAGTAGCTGCCCCCACCAGCAGTAGCTAGCTGCCCCCACCAGCAGTAGCTGCCCCCCACCAGCAGTAGCTGCCCCCCCACCAGCAGTAGCTGCCCCCACCAGCAGTAGCTGCCCCCCACCAGCAGTAGCTGCCCCCACCAGCAGTAGCTGCCTAGCAGTAGCTGCCCCATCAGCAGTAGCTGCCCCCACCAGCAGTAGCTGCCCCCCACCAGCAGTAGCTGCCCCCACCAGCAGTTGCTGCCCCCCACCAGCAGTAGCTGCCCCCACCAGCAGTAGCTGCCCCCACCAGCAGTAGCTGTCACCAGCAGTAGCTGCTGCCCCCACCAGCAGTAGCTGCTGCTGCCCCACCAGCAGTAGCTGCTCACCCATCACCAGCAGTTGCTGCCACCCATCAGCAGCTGCCCCCACCAGCAGTTTGCTGCCCCCCACCAGCAGTGCCCCCCTGCCCCCCACCAGCAGTAGCTGCCCCCACCAGCAGTAGCTGCCCCCACCAGCAGTAGCTGCCCCCACCAGCAGTAGCTGCCCCCACCAGCAGTAGCTGCCCCCCACCAGCAGTAGCTGCCTCACCAGCAGGCTGCCCCCACCAGCAGTAGCTGCCCCCACCAGCAGTAGCTGCCCCCACCAGCAGTAGCTGCCCCCACCAGCAGTAGCTGCCCCCACCAGCAGTAGCTGCCCCACCAGCAGTAGCTGCCCCCCACCAGCAGTAGCTGCCCCCACCAGCAGTAGCTGCCCCCCACCAGCAGTAGCTGCCCCCATCAGCAGTTGCTGCCCCCATCAGCAGTTGCTGCCCCATCAGCATCAGCAGTAGCTGCCCCCACCAGCAGTAGCTGCCCACCAGCAGTAGCTGCCCCCACCAGCAGTAGCTGCCCCCACCAGCCCCCATCAGCAGTTGCTACCCCCATCAGCAGTTGCTGCCCCCACCAGCAGAAGCTGCCCCCACCAGCAGTAGCTGCCCCCACCACAAGCAGTAGCTGCCCCACCAGCAGTAGCTGCCCCCACCAGCAGTAGCTGCCCCCCACAGCAGTAGCTAGCCAGCTGCCCCCACCAGCAGAAGGCCCCCACCAGCAGTAGCTGCCCCCACCAGCAGTAGCTGCTCCCCATCAGCAGTTGCTGCCCCCCACCAGCAGTAGCCAGTAGACCACGACAACAATAACATTCTTTCCCCCACGTCGTGCGGGGTCTCCCTTTGATCGTACACAAGTTTTCTTTGAGGATATTTGTATTATTTTAGACTCGCGTGGTTTTGTTGTTTGTCTTCACGGCCGAGAGGTTATTGTACCTAAAGATTGGGTGGTTGTAATAATAGTTGGCGGTATAAAACAAGACTCAGAGAGGGAGGTGGGTTAGGTACGTGTGTGGGGGGATATATGAGGCTGGGTTTTTTTTTTTATTTACTGGGCACTCTCACATCCTGTGTAAGGTGAAGGTTTACAGCGCCCAACAGGAAAGCATGCTAAGTTCATGCTTGCCTTTTTTGTCTCATGAGTTAAGGGCGTAGAAGCCTGAAGAGTCAATGGTTTGAGGTTCAAGCAAGTTATTGGAAGCTCCAACAACTTGTCCCTGAATACGAATTCGCAACTTTCGATTTACAGCTGGTAATAGTGAGAGAGGGGGGGGGGGGGTCAGCATACTCGCCGCACATGTAAGTGATCCGGGTTCGATCTCCGGGAGGCTGACACAATGATCCAAGGTTCTTTACGCGCTAATTACCTCCGTTTACCCATCTGTAATTGGGAACCTAGATGTTTAATCAATTTTCAGGTCGAGTTCCTGCTGGGTTAGGTTAGCCAGTGCAGTTAACGAGTTGTCCGGTCGGTTTGGTGTTACTCCTCTATAATAGGGTCATAAAAAACTTGTTAATTCAGGGTGT
>NW_024720555.1:2863055-2867343 GCF_018991925.1 Homarus americanus
TGGCCAAAGGAATCTATATCTTACGTCTACACTTTCGAGAAATATATTTATCTTACGACCTTATGAGCATCTTGGCTCTCGGAGGGGTCATGATACAAGCTGAGAGGAAACCATTAAAATTTACATAGTCGCCTTGAGGATAACATACAGCTCCGTCTTTATATTTCTCACTCTCCTTTAAATCATACTAAATATACGTGTTTTTTCTAAGGCGGGGAGAGCGAGAGGGAGAGGGAGATGGAAGTGAGAGGGAATGGAGATAGAATAGAGGCAGGGGGAGAGGGAGGGAGGGAGATGGAGAAGTGAGGAATGGAGATAGATAGAGGCGGGGAGAGGAGGGAGATGGAAGTGAGGAGGAACGAGGATAGATGGAGAGGCGGGGAGAGGAGGGATAGGAGAGAGAGAGAGAGAGATTTGGTAGGGAGAGTTCTCGTAGTTTTAGGAAGAAGATTTACCATCTATTGACTGAGTTTAAAGAGATAGAAGAAGAGAGACGAGGAGAAAAAGAAGAGAAATAGGAGGAAAAAGAGGCAAGACAGAGAGAAGGTTATAATCTATAGTCAGATTAGGTTAGGTTAGGTTAGGTTAGGTTAGGTTAGTCTCTCAGGTTAGTTCAGCCCGTATAAGGTCAAATTAGACTAGGTTAGTTTATAATAGGTTAGGTTAAGCCAAAATAGTTTAGGTTAAGTCTGTGAGGTTAACGCCGGAAAGTCTGGATAACTTTGCTGAGGTGTACATGTATTTAGCCTTGTAACGAGGTGCAGTGGTCGAGTGGCTACATCGCTCGCCCCATGTACCTAAGACTCGCTGGTTCGATCCCATTATACCCAGCTGTAAATTATTATCAAAGTTTACAAGTTGTGGAGGTGAAGTTGGGGTGGAGTGTGTACTGAAGGGTTAGTATGCAGTGTACTGTATCCACACTGTCCTTAACGGGGTTGCCATGAGACCTGCCTTCACTTTAAACACCTGTCTATCAAGATTGTTTGTTTTTTCGTCCTTTTTATATTGTCCGTCCTTCCGTCCGTCAGTCCGTCAGTCCGTCCGTCAATCCGTCCTTCCGTCCGTCAGTCAGTCAGTCCGTCCGTCAATCCGTCCTTCTGTTTGTCCCTCCGTCAATCCGTCCGTCCGTTTATTCGTCCGTGTGTCAGTCCGTCCCTCCGTCAGTCCGTCAATCCGTCAGTCCGTCAGAGGTGTCGTCTAACCAGTACTGTCCATCACTGTTGTTAAGAGTTGTGATATATTTCTCTACCGTGGCTGATGAGGTTGAGTCTAATATTAATACCAAGATAAAATAAATGACCTCTTTTTGGGGTGTTGTTGTCGCTCGCGCCTTCAGAGTGATGATGCAATTATACTTCCGGGTCATCGTTCGTGTGTAGATTAGGCGGATTGTGATGGATTAATGATGTTTATAGTTGTTTTTGTTGACCTCTCTCTCTCTCTCTCTCTCTCTCTCTCTCTCTCTCTCTCTCTCAGAGGGAAGATTTACTACAGAAATCTCTCTTTAATGGTATTTTTGTGTGGTGGGCGTGTGAGGGGGCGTGGAGAGGTGAGTGGGCGTAAGGGGGCGTGGAGGTGTGAGTGGGCGTGTGAGGCGTGGGGTGAGTGGGCGTGAGGGGGGCGTGGAGGGTGAGTTGGCGTGTGAGGGGGCGTGGAGGTGAGTGGGCGTGGGGGGCGTGGAGGTGAGTGGGCGCGTGAGGGCGTGGAGGGTGAGTGGGCGTGAGGTGGAGCGTGGAGGTAGAGTGGGCGTGTGGGGGTGTGTGAGTCTCTGTAAGAGGTTTGGGAGTGTGTTCGAGAGGACATGTGTGTGTGTGTGTGTGTGTGTGTGTGTGTAGGAGAGACGAGAAGAATATAATGACGTCACAAGTCTACATGGCACCACCATCCCCCGCCCACGTTATTTACAGTCAGTCATTGTGCCATCCTCCGGTCTGAGGGTTGGCGACCACGGCCCACCACTAAGCGTTATCATGGTGTCTTTATTAATCTCCGGGTTTTAATGTATGGCTCTCCTCCCAGGCTCTAGTTTCTAATTTTATTCATTGTTTTCCATCTCTTTTATGTTACAATTAACTTTTATACCTTCATCGCTACTTATAAATTCTGTCATTAAAATTCTCCAGTAAATATTATAAGGTAGAGACAGCCTTACCAGACTGCACTTATGACCTAAAACAACGAGTAAGTTCATTATTTACTAACTCTGCAGCGCCATCTTTCTTGTCAAGGTTTTGTAGAATTGTAATTGCTTCGTCATTTATGTCTGTTCAGTAGTCACATTCAAGTATATAGTGTTCACTGTCCTTTTTCAGAATCCATAAGACAGTTCTGTAGTTTTTCTTTTTTAAACACAAACGAACTTTCACTTATAATTCTCAATGAAATTATGTCTTCCGTAGTTCCTCTTGTTCTTTGTTGATATATTTAGATTACCCGTCGGATAAGTCATTGTCTATGTATTTATTGTTCGATTTAATATTAGTTATGTTTAATAAATCTTTGTACCCGAGGTTTATTAAATTAACTTGTATTAAATTGGGTGCGCTCTGAGGGTACTTTAGGATAACACTGTTTTGTCAAGCGAGAGTTGCAGAGGACAAACACAGCGACTTGGGGAAGCCTATGTGACATGTAGGAACACTCCTCCCAGTACACTTACACACATACCTTACCTTACCTTACCTTACCTTACATACCTCCTCCTCACCTCCTCCCTCCTCCACCTCCTCACCTCTTCTTACCTCACCTTCCACCTACCCCCTTGCCTCCACCTCACCTCACCTCCCTCACCTCACCTTACCTACCTTACCTTACCTCACCTCACCCTCACCTCACCTCACCTCCTCACCTCACCTCACCTTACCTTACCTTACCTTACCTTACACTTCCTCCTCCCCCTCCCTTACCTTACATACCTTGCTTTACCTCCTCTCCACCTCACCTCCTCTCACACTCACCTTACATACCTTACCTCACCTCACCTCACCTCACCTCACCTTACCTTACCTACATACCTTGCCCACCTCACCTCCCTCCACCTCCACCTCCACCTCCCTCACCTCCCACCTTACCTTCCCACCTCACCTTCACCTCCCACCTCACCTCACCTCACCCCTTACCTTACCTTACCTTACCTCACCTCACACCTCCTCCTCCACCTCACCTCACCTCACCTCTCCACCTTACCTTACCTTACCTCACTTCACCTCACCTCCCACCTCACCTCACCCACCTCCACCTCACCTCACCTCCACCTCCACCTCCACCTCACCTTACCTCACCTTACCTTACCTTACCCTACCTCACCTCACCTCCACCTCACCTCACATACCTTACCTTACCTTACCCTCCTTACCTCACCTCCCTCACCTCACCTCACCTCACCTCACCTCACCTTACCTTACCTTACCTTACCTTACCTCACTTCACCTCACCTCCACCTCCACCTCACCTTACCTTACCTTACCTCACCTCACCTCCCTCCACCCCTCCCTCACCCCTTACCTTACCCTCACCTCCTCACCTCCACCCCTCACCTCCACCTCACCTTACCTTACCTTACTCTCCCTCACCTCCACCTCCCTCCCCACCTCACCTTACCCTTACCTTACCTTACCTTACCTGTCATTATCACTTATAATTTTTTTATGTAACAATATTTTCAGGTAATATTTCTTCTCCATACATTCCTAAGAGCTGCTGTAACCACTAATAGAAAAACCACTTCAGGAAGGCGTTATTAACACTGACTATTTACACTGACTACCTGTACCAATAAATAATGTACCTGCCATGACGTAATACCATTCATTAAAGAGAGAAAGATATGTGTACATCATCACTATCACTTTATTAGATCTCATGTTTCAATATGTTTTCAATTAACATTTCTTGCATCTACATTTACGTGGGCCGAAGTCACTAATGATAATGAGGAATCGGTCACCTGCTCCAGACACTACCTGAGCAGCAGACGGTCTGTGTTGTAAAAAATATTGTTTTCATGGTCTTATTTCACTTTGTTTACCTCATATGTAGGATTTATAATTGAGATAAACAAGTACCAATATGTGTGGCTGATATAGACAATATTTAATAAGTGATAGCGGTACGGGTGATTACTTAAGCTTTGGGGATTATGTGGCGTCATAACTCATCATCTGCCATCACGAGTTCTCATTGGCTAGGATTGCTGACCAAATAAACCAATCATAAGCGAGTGTACTCCAGAGAGTGTTTAATGGAGGCTCCCTGAAGCACATCGGCATCTGCCTCTTAGCTGTTA